>NW_013563281.1:0-76686 GCF_000968595.1 Rasamsonia emersonii CBS 393.64
GACGTGGAGGATGATACAGAGATACCGCTTCCGGAACCGACGGTTAAAGCTCGTAAGAGGGTGTCTGTCAAAGACCCTCGGAGCTTGTTACGGACCAAGGAGGAGATCGAAGAGTTTGACAGACACGCCCAAGACCTCGAGGTGATGAAAGATCTCCTCTCTGTGGAGGAGCCAGCGCGTCCCGAACGACCGCTCGCCGACGGCACCACGGAAGCTGAAGGTGCAGCGGATCAGAAAGAGGTGACAGATGAAGAAGAGATTCTGAAGGACAAGCACTCGGGCCAACTTTTTCTGATCCAGTTTCCACCGCTGACCCCGAATCTGGTTGTTCAAGGCGGGACAGAACAGACGACGGAGGGTGGGGTTGGCGCGCTCGACGGCGATATCAGTATCACCCACGCAGGCCCTCGAGCAGATGGTCCTGCAGTGAAGCAGGAGGAGGACGCAGATGTTCAGGAATTGAAAGCGCAAACGGCCGCTGAAAAGCCAGCCAAGTTGGTGACAGCGACACAACAGCAGCTCCCCGCGGGTCGGGTGGGCAAACTGCATTTACATGCATCGGGGCGAGTGACGATGGACTGGGGCGGAATCAGCTTCGAGCTGGATCGGGGGACGGAGGTGAGCTTTTTACAGGAGGCTTTGATCGTGTCGACACCATCCACGGCGCAGGCGGCCGGCGAAGAGGAGAAGGATTTCGAGCCGGAGGAGAAGAAAGTATGGGCGATGGGACAACTCAGCGGCAAGTTTGTGGCACAGCCGAATTGGGAGAAGCTGTTGTAGCTTCACCTCGATGGCTTTCGAGGTTGATACCTGTACAATGCTCCATGAAGGGGGTTGGAGAGAGAAGTAACAGGAATACATGTTCCGTGAGGCATGATGCCAGAGGGCTTGGTTTGAGACCAGTGTTGTTGCCATGAAGCATAGTATGATGAATACGACCATAGATTTGCTAGTAATCTCATCTTCTTCCCGGCCTGGGAAGAGAGCAAAAAATAACTGTTACGATAATGAATTCCCAGGTGGCCATGCCTCTCAATGCTAAAAGACGCAATTCTTGTCAGGAGCATCTGTATACTTCTACATGCGCCTTGCACTCTGCGAGTAGTGTAGCAGAAGGGATGGTGATTGGATATGCGGGTGAATAATTATATATTTTTGCAGAACGACCTGAAACCGTATCCGCTGTACACCGTAAGGGGCCAGGTTGTGTGCGGTGCCTATAACATTTTCTTTCCTCTCTTCTTTTATCAGTCTACAAGCCCTTCTCCATGAACATAGATCAACTGCGGAGTAGACTGGAACTCCGTTCCGCACTCACAGTCAAAGGGACGGTGACTGCCGGGTACGTCATGGCAGCCGGCGGGGGATGCTGGACATGGGAAATTCGACAATAATTCGCCGGCTGTCTTCACCGGGTCTGGCCCAGCCACGGGCGCCGCTAAGCTTTGGCGACGGCGTGGGGCGAGCCCACTGTGGCGGCTGGAAGAGGCAGCACGGTGCTGGCAATCCTTGGCTGTGACTGGCTGCTGGCCCGCTTCACTGCGCCCGGCCTGCACGCCGTTGGCCTGCCTAATGAGCAGGATGTGCTGCAGCCCCATCGCCGTCTTGCCCGGGAGCCACTCTCTCTCTCAGGGGCCTCTGCTAACTGAGCCCGTGTCTGTGCCTGTGTGTGCCTGGGGGAAAAAGGCTGCAGAGGAGCCTCAGCCAGGTCCTCGTTCTCGATGTTTCTTGCTCGCCCTCTGTCCTCTGGCTCTCTTCCTCCCTTTTCCACGAGTCGAGGCTGTCACCAGGCCGTCCCCTCCTCAACCCTCATCGTCTCTGCTGGGGCATCTGAGCGTGTACATCGACCGCACATCGATCTGGCCGTCTCGAGATCTCCTTCAGCCGTTGCCAAGGCTCTGTCTGGCGGCTCTGGCCTCTTCAAACTTGATCGCGCCTCGAAACTGCTAAGAGACTGTCCCTAACGACGACGACCATCTTTTGCGGGCCAAGCCGCTTGACGCAACCGGTGCAACCAGTGCAACCATCGCGATCGACTCCTATAAAAAAATAAATACGAGGAATAGCGTGGTGGAATAATCTAATTTGGACGTCTCTGGGTTTGTTTACTTGGTGTTGCGGCGACGGTCGTCCGGGTGAAATTACCTAGTGACCACCACATCACCGTTCGAGTTCATATCTTCCTCAGAGCACAAACATCACCACAATGAGGATATTGAGCAGTTTCCTTGTGTTTCTCGCTTCCACTGCTGCAGTGGCAGCAGAGGAGGTCCCCTCCAACGCTGAACCGGGCGCGGTTTCGACGACAGGCTCCTCGCTGGTGACACCACCTCCTCTTCCTCCGCAATCGAACCAGGATGAAGGAGCTCTCGAAGCCCGTGAGATTGTTCAGAACCCCGGCGCTGCACCCGCTACCACGGCCACGCAGATGAACCCTACCACGACGATATGGCAGGAAACCACGCTGAAAGACGGTGAGGTCGTCACGGCACCCGTTACCTACGTCCAAACATTTGCGAAGGTGCCAGACCAATGGCCGTCGCCCTCGAGCGGTTCCATCGGACTGGGCACGTTGTCGGGGAAGATTGGTGTCACGTCCACCATCACGGTGGAGGCTCGCTCGCTCAAGGCTCGAAGTGAGGGCACTCTGGGCCAGACGCCGTGGATCGGGATGGCAGTGGGATTGACATGCACGGCACTGGCAGCTATAATGCTGGGTTAACGCGCGCAGCAAAAGACTCGATCGACAGCGCATCGATGCTTCGACATCCACCCTTTTATTTGATCCGACTTCGTCTTTCAGCGTTTACATTCACTGCGGCTTAATATTCACACGACTATTACCTTGGATGTCCATAATTGACGGCGACCCCTACATGCACCTATAAACCGTTCGAGCGAGGAATCGGCTACTGTACCGTATTTTTTTTAGCATTGCATATAGACTGGCGTCTTTCGAGTGCAGCATTTGCGGCCAGTGCTTGTGTACCATTAATTGTTTTCAGCGGTTGTCATTTTCTCTTCTTGTCCCTGGGCCTTTTTTTGTCATTCTTGTTATCTTACTCTTTTATTGCCAGTGTACCACATTGTATTCATGGTTTGACTGGTTTTTCTTTTTTTTCCCCTTCTTCTTTTCTTCTTCTTCTTTCTTTTTTTTTTTGGTAGCAGGAGACATGTGCATGGCTCTGGTTCTTTTCTGGCGCAGGCGATCAGTTCTTTGGCCAGGGCTTGCTTGCTTGTTTACAATTCACGACTTTTTTCTAGGAGGCGGTTATAACTGTGTTTCGCTAGCAGTGCCGTCATCTTGTTGTCCATATAACAAGCGTGTTGTATGGCGTACATACATACAGAACTGTTGATTCGAAGGCCTGTCCGCGCGAGTGAGTTGTACCGTATCAATTCATGATGTCCATGTAGACATGCAGAATCGGAATCTACGATTGAAGAAATGCCTACAGTACGGAGTGTCTTCTAATTATTAATTCAATGAAGCTGCCTTCATGCAACTACCTATCATGGCTGTAGACCTAGACAAGAGTTTTTTTCTAAAGCAACATCCAGCCTGAGGCAGCAATCGAACTACTCTATACAGAGCCAGCCATCGACCAGAGCCGGATATAACAACAACGACGATTAATCTAATCACCCAAACACGATTCGCTGACGCAATAATGATGGATGGATGAAAGGAAGGATGGAAGGAGATGGGGGCGGGGGCCAAGCCATGCGCCATGAAGTCAAACAACTCTCACCAAGATGAAAAATTATAGGCAGAGAACCGACATACTTTCGCCAAGATTCGGGGTGATAGGTTAACCAAGGCTCGCCTAATTGCGCCATACAATAATAGGTAGTACTTGCTGCTTGTACAGCCTCCGCGGGGCGCGAAAAGAAAAAAAATTAAGGGCCTGAGGCCTGAGGGTCATATTACCTGTTGGAGGCAGTTACTCCATACCCCGTATATAACAGTGGGTGGGTAACCCCAGATTTTTTGAATGGACTCCCCACACCACGACGACGACACACGACAATCCCTACTAACTACTACAGTCTAACTAGAAGAATCTACCAGCCAGCTTGCATGCATGCGTGCATGCGTGTCATTCACACTATCATCCCTGCCACTGCTGCTGAGAAATTCTTAGCCGTTTTCTAGAATCCATCTGACTCATTCATTTATCCATCTTGATCCAGCCATCATAGCCTCATCGTCATTATTTCCAAGAACGACCAACGGCTAGTCAAGGTGGGGAATCTCATCTCATTAATCATTTAATGGGTGAATGAACGATCTTATATACCATTTTTACTACCTAGGTAAGTAAGTACATACCTACCTACCTACCTACCTTATTTGACTGGCCCATCCTGGTCTGTCAGTCTTTCCTTGTGTAACGGATGTAGGTAGCTATTACCTACCCAAGGTGATTAACCTCGGAATGAAATCCATCATCCATCGTCTTGGAACCTGCCGGCGCATTGTCCATCCAGTCTTCCTCCCCCATTTCAATCCGTTGCCATCGTCGCTCAAGTCACATCTCTATCGAGGATAAGAGATATGACCCTCTCTTTCTTTGGTTGTATTTTTTCCCCACTTCTCCTCCAAACACTTCTTCAGAATATGTACATTTAGTTACAGCTATTGTCGACAACTGACTGACTGATGATACAAGTGAGCTGGAGCTAGGTAGCAAGCAAGCAAGCAAGCGACGACGGGCCAGTTCCGCCTTACCTTCAGATTCACCTCGCTCCCTCGTTTCATCGCGAAGCAAGAATCTCATCGAGGGAAAAAAAAAAGGAACAACACAGTGTGAAGTCGATCAATCAATCATTCCTCCCTGTTCGACAGTGTCTCTAGACACAGAGAGGTACATTGTCGAAGAGGAATCAGTTCAGTAATCACACGGTAGCGATATAATACAGTCACTGCATACATCCATCATGGATGACGTCGCCAAGTCCTACGGCGTCAAGTTCCCGCCCTATACCCCAATCGACTCCTTGCGCGATGAACTGGGTATCATGTTCGGCTTCATCGCTGCCTGCGTTCTGACCGTGGGTGTATATTATGTGCTTTGGCAGGGTGGGAAGCCTCTCTCCCACTCCCCCACTCTCTTTCTTTTCTATCAGCATGGCTGACCGTTTGTTGTTGAATTCATCGTCACAGCCATCCAACGCCGCGAAGCCGTCAAAGACGAGGCCCGCCGCGCAGAGCTGCGCGCTCGCGGCTTCCACCACGAACGAGGCGGCTACCACGAGAAGATGCTGAATCGCTTCAACACCAACGCCGATCAGTCCCAGGCCCAGCTCCAGTTTCTGACTCAGCCTTCGTCTCTGCATTCGTCGCCGACGCCGAGGACCGCTGCGGCGGGTGCAAGGAACACAACGAATAGAGCTCTGGACGACGACGATGATGACGATGATGTTGTTAGCTGGAGGAGGGTCCTGATCTGATCTGATTGGGATGAGGGAAACGAATGAAATGAAATGACATTAAATGAACCAAAGCAATAGACCGATCAATCTATCCCATCAATTCTTCTTTCTTTCATCCTCTATCCATCCTTCTACTCCTTGAAGAGTGAACTGTCTCTGGAGACGCTTCGAATTGCGGGTGCGCGTGTAGTGGGTATTTTTTTTTTACGATTTATTATTATTACTGCGAATAGAGTTCGGCTGCACTCAGCGTTGTTTGTTTTGTTTTGTTTTGTTTTTATCGATATATCAGGAAGAACCGAACGTGCTGAGGGATGTCTTGTCATGGCGTGGAAATGAGATGAGAATAGATAGATACGATGCGAGTCAAAATGTCAATGACATATATGTATGTACAGTACATACGTAGGTAATTATTTCCCTGGTAAGTTTTCTTTTCTGTCTCCGTGTTGTAACTTAAATTGCAACCGTTCATCCATTTGTATCAATTCACTATTATGAATATGCGTGTATGTATTTATCCAGATGATGTATAGTATGACAAATGGGTATACAAAAGGGGGTTTATGTACTAGCATATATCGATATATCTATCGCTTGGTAAACTCAAGAACAAACCGGACTCGCAAATCCAATTGTCCATTTCAAACTTCCCATGATGACGACCAGGAATGCCAGTGCAATGCCCACGCTGGCTGCGCCGTACACATAGGCGTGCCGTCGCATTCCCAGACCATGCAGCTCTGCTACCCAGGTGCTCACCGTCGTGGCGCAGCCGCAGAAGCCGTCCATGACACCCTGCAATACCTGGCAGCTCGTCAGGAGGGATTTCGAGGTAATTACTTGTGCTGCTCCAATCCCTGCGACGTGTTGCAGATCATAGCACATCCCTTCAATAGCTGTCCCCAAGATATTGATCGTAAACGTACCCAGAGGGAAAGCTGGGAGGCGCGCGTTGAGGTACAAGGACAGGTAGAACCGGAGCAGGCAGCCGAGTGGAGCGAAAACAAGCGCGAAAATTGCCCGACCACGCCATGTCTCTTCCGTGTGCATGCGATCTGGCGGCCAGATTGCCATGAATACGGCGCCGAGCCAACAGCCCCAGGCGAGGAGGACGACGACACGGTCAAGAACCTTTCGAGTGAACCGGAACGGAACGACGGGCGTCCATGGATCCAGCGCGATTGCGAGATGGGCCCCGAAGAACAACGACGACATGCTCAGGGAGACAGTAACAATAATCACGGCGACGACGGCCATGAAACTGTCACCGCGATTGCGGGAAATCGCGCCAGTAGTCCCCGCGGACGGATTGGGCAGATCGTTCGAGAGCGCAAGAAACGCGTCGCGTATGAAGCTGGAAAACGAGGTAAAGGATCCGCAGAATCCAGTAGTCAGGCCGATATAGAGCGGAATGGTCTTCTTGACCGTCTTGTGCTTCTTGATCCATGCAGCCATGACATCAGCACCTGAATCGGTTGATGGAGGCTCGTTCCCGCTGGCACCCCATTCCTCCCGGAAAAGATTCCTGTCTTCGATGAAGAAGCCCATCAGAATGCAACCGCCGACATTTGCCCACAACACGCCCGTCACGACCGGCGCACCGGGATAGAAAGTCAATGCCTGCAGTCCCAGACGTGCCAAGGTGCCAAGGATGGAGAAGAATATGAGGTATGAAATGGTATAGAGCTTTGTCGCGAGCTTGGACACTGGTGGAGGGCCCTCTTCCCGTTTGCTGACGGCCGAAGGGCGCCTCGATGGTGGCCGCTGTCGAGTGGATGTGTGAGATAACCGAGGAGCAGGCGGCCCCGCGACGAGTTCTGCGAGGGGAACATTGGACCCCTCGGTACCTCTCTCACCACCGTACATTACTGCGCCGTTTATTTGCTGCTGTGATTCCCTCCAGTCGGCAGGAGCTTGGACGAGAAGCTCTGACAGAGGCGCTGCTTCATATCCGTCCCCTGCTTCACCTGTCTCTTCCTGTCTTCTGGACCTGCTCGACTGGATCATTTCCAGCGAATTATCCTCATTGCCAGTGACATTTTGCGTAGCATTGGCATCCGAATCGGAGGCCGGGATCAATGGAGACATTGTGATTAACACTTCATGTCATTGAGGTCGTCGCATTCTTCTTGCGCCTGGGAGATAAGGAGCGGGGTCTTTGAACGATCACCGATGGTGCCGTGTTGTCCCGGGAAGGAAGGAATCTGTGATGTAGCAGACAGAGTCTGCAACTGTCTCGGAGAGATTGGGGTTCGCGTCGGAGTCTGAACTGTGGAAGGAGTTTGTCGGTGGTGATGGTTTAAAAATGAAGACTTCCAGATTAGGCATTGACACGTGACCTGGGAGGTAATATGAGTCGGACGCCGAGCCGGGCGGCCCGTCTGGGTCACGTGGACCATTAAATTTGCGGGGTCGCAGCTTCTGGAAGAAACATCCGACAGGCTGCCAATCAACCAATCAGGACACTCATAAGGTAATATCAAACGATAGTACGGCGCCTTGAAGATTGTCAACTTCTGGTGCTAAATGAATGTTTGACATCTTGACCTGTTGAGACTCAGCACTAGCACATCTTTGGTTTACAGCTCTAGGTATCACTTTTTCTTTGTCTCGTCCAAGTTCACTAGTCCAGTTTCTGAATCTTCTCCCATTCAATAAATAAAGACCATCGTCAACTGAATGTGGGGTATTGACAGTTGTTCAGCCTTATGCATACTATATCTTATCAACAATGGAAAGAGATGAAGTTCATATTGGCACTACACTACAGAGTATTCAGTATGCGCGGTTGAACAAAACCCCATCTTGGTTCTATAAACATAAGAACAATAGTTGAAAAGAGGTGAAAGAAAGAAAGATCTTCAGACAATTTCTATTGAATAAATCAATCTAGCAGCTGAAAGACCGTAAATAGACAAAACAATGATGCTGTGAACAACTGGACTCTCGTATTCTTTCTTCCTGTTTAACGCATCTTCTCTTCTCATAGATCATTCTTACCTACAAACAACAGAAATGATTGTTAGAGTAAAGGTCTGTTTTGTATGGAACTATTCTGGTTAAATTGCCCATCTTATCCCATCCATCCCATCCATCCCATGGCAGGGCTCACCATGTACATCCTGCTTCTACCACCACCTCCTCTTCTTCTATCGATTCTATATCGCTTCTGAATATCCTTTCTTCGTCTCTAGAGATTTATCGTCACGTCTCTTATCACGTTCGGCACGAGCCTCGAGGTGCTTCTAGAACTACATCATGGCACCGGATCCGCTCCCTGCCAACATCCATGTCTCCACGCATCCTTGTCTCCGTGCAAAGCTGTCCCAGCTGCGATCACAGAGCACAACCTCCTCCCAGGAAATAAAGTCGCTGGTCCATGATATCGCCGCGATCCTCGGATGTGAGGCGCTTGCGGCAGGATTGAGAACGCTTCCAAGTGGGACGGTAAGATGAGCTTGAATCCTTTTTGCTTGATAGTATGGAGTCCTTGAGATGGAAAGACAGAAAAGAAAAGAAATAAGAAAATAGGAAGAAGGAAAGAAATAATGTTTGGTTGGCACACGACAGGACAAGACCCGCTAGATGTCGACTATACGACGGAGGCCGTTGAGCCATCCAACATCGCGCTCATCCCGGTGCTAAGATCCGGTCTTGGGATGGTGGTGGGTGAGTCTTGTCGTTTTTCGTCTTCACTTTTATTTTATTCTTATTCTCTAACTCTTTCTTCCAGCCCTTCAAACCCTCCTCCCTTTCTCTGTCCCCGTCCACCATCTCGGCCTCTTCCGCGAACGCATCACCCTGCAGCCGGTCGAATACTACAACAAACTGCCCTACGAACCCGCTTGCCCTTCGTCCTCCGACTTGACAGCACTATCAGCAACAGCCCCAGCCCCTGTCTCGACAAACACCGCCGTCAACAAAGCCGCTGCGACGCTGGCTATCCTCCTCGACCCGGTCATCGCAACTGGCGGCAGTGCCGCGGCTGCTACCTAGATACTCCGCGACTGGGGCGTCCAGCGCGTCCTCCTGCTCAGCATCCTGGGCTCCAGCCAGGGCGTGCGCAATGCCGCTGAGGTATGGCCCCAGGGCGTCGATATCTGGGTCGGCGCTTTGGATCCGACTTGTGATGAACGGGGAATGATCGTGCCCGGGTTGGGCGATATTGGGGATCGATTATTCATGGGCCGCGGGGAGATGACATCGGAGGAAGCGGAATGAAGTCAGGACGCATCTTGTTTACCACGTGGAAAATACGAAAATGTACATCACAAATGGACACTGGAGAAGAGGGATATAGCGGGCTTTTATCACCTCTTCTTATCACCTCTTCTGTAAACCATTAACTTCTGTTGGCGCTGTCCGTTACTTTACGAAACTTAAGTGAGAAGGGATATGGCGAGATCTGTAAGGCTTATCCTTTACGTATGAAAATTCACACCCAATAATTATCTTGTATTTTGTTCCTCAAAACTATGGTACAGGTACTATCTGACGGCATATGCTTTAAAAAAACAGAAGCCAGCAAGACAGAAACACTGCAATTGCAAAGCACTCAATTAACATAAGACAGAAACAACGATCAACGCGCAATAGAGCAAGTGCAAGATTCGATTATAAACGCAGCAAATTGGGAGAGGAGACTAGTACCCGGATTGTTGAGACCCAGAGCAATGCAAATGTGAACTGCAACAAATAACGCGACTCTAACACGAATGCAACTGATTAATGGAATAATAAAAAATAAAAAAGAGGAAAAAAAAGGGGGTCTGAAACGAGTGACTAGAAGGAAAAATAAAATATATCATGCAGAACAAACAAGGTATCAAATGGGGTCAAACGACAACTAGCGTGTTCTCAAAGTGGATGCACTGGAAAAAGGAAAATAGGGCAATAAAAAAAAGTATTAATATGGCCATGCCAGAATCGAAGAAACACACAGGACCAGCCGAGTGTAGACATGTTGCCTTCGCTAACCCATCAAAACCCGAGAAGACGCACTGACCGGACTCCTGTGAGCTCTTGCAAAAACCGAAAGACACAAACCCATCAAAACGCAGCAGAAACCATAACTCGAAAACCAGAACATAACAAATCGATAGGGCAACTGCCAGCAAGAGGACCAATAGCGTGACAAATTCAATGATCCCGCCGCCCCTTGCCAGTCCGTGCCCCGAAAAGTGCCGTATTTCCATTTTCCGCCGATGACCCGATGAACCAAAAACAAACCTCAACGAGAGTAACGAAATCAGAGAAAAATGCAACCATGAAAATGCTAAAGAGATCAGAGTCCCGCGGGAATGCAGGCAGCATCATCATTCGGATTTCTCCAGATGCTACCAGGCGTCCCGGAAACAAAACGAGCGACAGGGAAAAAAAATTATAATAAATTAATATCAATGGTTCATATGCGAAGAGAAGTGAAGAAGCTTTCAGAATAGCCTAAGAGGCCGAGACCTAATAAGCTGTGCCGACACTTGCCAGACTCTTCGTCGGCATTGGCTGCAGGGGCTGATCCTTGGCAACATGAAGCGAGTCCTCATAACCGACCAAAGCTTGAGCATGGAGCTTGAAAGATTCACCCATGAGCTTGGTAATGCTGTAGACCAAGTTAGTTTCTCGTCTCCGGATAACAATGGATACAATACACCACTTACCCCCATACCACCACGCCGTCAAGGATGTTACCCCAGACACGGGCCACGGTGGAACTGAGTTTTCCATAGGCGTCGATCGCGTCGTCATCAAAGAGACTCCGCACCTTGCTGTAGAGGGCAATCTCAGCCTCAGTAGCCGGCTCCTCGTCATGTTCCAGGCGATAGAGCCAGAGACTGAGAATGACCATCAAATCCAAGCCACAGAGCGGATGCTCCACACTCCAGTTCGTGGCGGAGGTCTTCGCAACCCAGTTGATGCCCTGGACAGCAGCAATTTCAATGCATTCGAAGCACTGTTGGATGACCTTGTTCATCTCCGTAGACCGTTTCACCTTGTCACGAGCGACCGTCATAGCCGCGGCAACCTCATAGGACGAGTGATAACGGAGCGCCTCCTGGACAGACTTGAGGTCGACTTCGAGCCGAGCACGGGTGTTGCGATAGATGGCCATGGAATTGAAGATGAGAGGGTGGCCCTTTTGAGGAGTACTCAGAGGAACCACGATCGTCTCCGGCTCACACACGTCAAGCGAGTTCTCCCACGTCTCCAGAGCAAGACGAAGCTTGTATTCCGTCACAACATCCTGGAGGGCTTCGAAACTACGCTTGTGGCTCCACACTTGAAGGAACAGTGCGTTGATCATGACCCGCGTAGCGAAGGCGCTGTATCGCGTCTGCTCACCCTGGAAGAGGCGGTCGTGGGCTTCCCGAACGGTGATGACAGTGGAGGAGGCCAGGCTGCGACGCCAGGTTTCCTCATCCGTAGCTTCGAGGTTCCACAACGATTCGGATGACGGGAGCTCCAAGCTGTCAAGTTCATCCAAGCTCATCCCAGGCGTGTGATTGAACGTTAACGTGAGCATGCCGAAGAAGATGTAGACGGCATAGTAGGTCCGACGACACGTCTCGTCCTCGATCCATTCCTCACGGGTTGGTTGTCTGCCCTCGCGTGCTTCCGTTCGGAGCTTCAGTTGGTATCGATTGCCAGCGACCATCTGGACATGGGGTCAGCACAAAAACTGCAACTTCGAAGACGACAACCGGTGGTGTAAATGTGGGAGAACTTACGTTGGCAAGCAGACTCTTAATCGAACAGGTCCACTCCAATCCCTTGGGGTCACCACTCCAACTCTCGAAGATCATGTTCAAAAGCGTGCTCTGCATGGCCCACAAAGGACATTTCCTCGAGTCAAAGTTGTCTTTCTGCTGCAAGAACTGGTTCACAAGCACCTTGGACCCAACGTGAAGCATGAAGGCGTGCTCACGCTCGAAGGTGTAAAGAGCCCCGATGGAAAGCACGGCAAGCAACAAAGGCGGGGACGCAGTCGTGGGCTTGAACGAACCCTGGTGCAGGAAAGGCAAATGGTGGTGGTAGAGGTTGAAATACGTAGACAAGTACTTATTCAACGCAGCCGTATTAGGCAACTGGAAGCCCTCGGGTAACGTTGACAGACTGTCTGCGGCCTTCACCCGATCCACAATGATTTGCCGCTCCATATCGTTTGCGATTTGGGGAGCCTTTGGAGATGTCAGTGCTTGGCTCGGCCCTGGGGACCGGCGGTAGTTGACAGGGCTGACAGGACCAGTCATTGACGGGTACGGTGACAGCGCATTGGGAGTGGAATTGCCCGAAACTGGCAGCGAGTCCACCAGAGAGTGCACGGACGGTGCCAGACCATCTCTAGAGACATGCCGGTCCATGATCGAAGGCAGCTGATGCGTATGTGAACCACCGTCCTGGGAGGTGAAGCTTGTGTTCATGGAGTGGTGCTTGGAATCTGTGGGAGACACGAGCGTGTCCCATGGCATCTGCGGAAGCGTCGCGTTTCCAGACAGGTATGCAACAGGAGGCTCCAAGAGGGGCCCACGACCAGGCGAGTAAGACGTATCAGAACCAGAACGCTCATGGACATTATTACCCGTAGCAGCTGCCGCGGCCTTGTGTTGGAAATCTGTCATCAACATGGCTGCAGTTTCAAGGTCGACCATACCATCGCTGCTTGCCTCGATCTGTTCCAAGGTGGCTGGGTCGATGGTAATTGATGGCTTTGACGGCCCTGGAACGGGAGAAGTTTTCTGGACGCCGGAGTTACCACCACGTCGGCGTCCCTCGCTCACAAGGGGGACGCCACCATCCTTCGCGTGGACGGTGCGGTCATGGCGAAGGAGGAGATCTCGGCGCACAAATGTGCTACGACATTTGAGGCACTTGAAGGGCCTCTCTTTGGTATCTATAAAGGGAGATTGTCAGTACAGAACGCGCAACAAGCCTGCAATCGCAGAGATCGCGACAGGATGGCGGTATGTCCCAACAAGGGAGGCCTTGGGGGGATTGAGGACTTACGGGATCGCTCATGTCGGCTTCGATGTTCACTTCGGCTGAAAGCACGATTACAGAACTGGCACTTGTACTTCTTCTCCGGAGCGGAGGTCTTCTTCGCCGGGGAATTGCTGGTCGCGGCGGGGACGGTGGGAGCCATGTCAACAGAGTGTGCGGAGCGGTGTAGACGATCCTCTTCTCAATACGTTGACGGCGACGAAGAAAACGAATTGGCTATGAGCCGTGCTGTACGCTCGCACCGTGTCTGGAGGCGGTTTAACGACGGGGAGGATTCGGGTTGATGGCTGATCATTCCTTGGGCGGGGGAAAGTGTGAAAAAGGGAATAACGGGAAGGTGTCCAGCCACAGGCGGACAGGCGAGAACAGGAATAACGGGTCGACGACCAGAATCGAAGGCTGAGGATTAGGATAAACGAAGCCGACAGAGGAGGGGAAGGAGGGGGAGGGATGTTGAATCGGGAGGGTGAAAAGAAAAGAGGGAGGAAGGGAGGAAGAGAAGAGGCGGGATGTTGAATTTGATGAGGAGAGGGAAGACGGGAGAAGAGTCGAGGACGGGGGGGGTGTGGTTTTACCCTGGGCAGCGCGGGCCGTGGGCAGAAGACGACGGGGCGATCGCTGGGCCACGAGAATAGCGAGGCGCGCGTGTGTCCGGCGGCGGTGCGCTCTCCAGACAACAAAGTTCCAGGCGAGGAGTCAGCAGCCCGAGAAAGGCGTCGGGCGGGCCCAGGGAGGGGAAAGGGGGGCAGCTGCGATTCCCGAGGCCCGTCTGCTACGCCCACGCACGTCCGGGGGCTGCCGCCACGCACCGCGCTAAGCCGGCCTGGCTGACACCTAACCGTTTGCTCCTTTTGCCCAGCCGTCTCGCAGGCTCGCCCACCTCACGCTACGCTCTCGCCTCCTGACGCGGTATGGCTGGGCAATCGAAAACAACATGCGTGTCGTCCCAACCACCAACAAGAAAGGGGAAACCACCAGATACCAAACGCGCCGTCGGCCCATGACAGCCCACTGGGCGGGCCTCCCAACCCGTCATCCCGGTACGGCCGGGGTCCCTGCTTAGCCTGCTGCTTCGGTGGTTGCACCCGCCTTGGAAGGCACAGGATCACACATGAATGATTTTTGATCGCACAACTCACAGAGCCCACAACAATGATAATGATAGTCAGACGAGTACAGAGTATAGGGCGCTTCCTTCCTGCTCCTGAAGGCCCGACATTGGCCCAAAGTGGGCTGTTAGTTCGGTGATTTGTGCCCTATTATTGCTGATAGTACGTGAGGGGGGCTGTCCTGCATGAGATCGTATTCTGTGGTACACCGTAAGATCGACTACAGTCTGTACCTGACAATGTACTAAATGTACTGCACGTCAGTACTCTACGTGTCCTCTACGGAGTATCTGTCTCTCATTCTCTTTCCTACTCGTCCGGACAGAGAACGGGAGGAATAACTTCGTCAGGTCTGCTGGATTCCTGGAATCTCCCTGTCATTATTTGAGTATTTCACGAGTCACATAATCCTATCGCTCCTACTGCCTGGGTCGCGAGTCGCGAGTCGCGACCAAATGTCGCTGCATAACCGCAATCTTGGATACATCGGCTGCGGGGCCGCGTCAAAGCCCGGTCTCACCTGGGCTCTCCAGCCTTCCGGCGACGCGACTAACCACACGCACCGGCTGCCCCTCCCCCTCCTACCTTCTGTTTTGGACGGGCCCCTCTCGCCCAGTGGCCTGCTAGCATAGGCTATAGCCCTATCCCAGGGCAGCAGTGCCATTCCATGCCTAGACTGGCTGACTGCCGGGCAATGAGGCGTCCGTCGACTTGGCCCCCGTCGCCAGTCGCCTCTTCCCCCTCCATAGCGTTACTTGTCGGGCTCGCCGCTCGTTGCACATTCCCAGCCTCCCGAACAGGCTCCCCTTATAATCATCATCTCTTCTGGCCCCCTAGCTTACTCCTACCCTCTCTCAGAGCATCTATTGTATACTGGTCCAAAATGGCCAACGGCGTCGCATTTTCATCACACCCGGCGACTGCGTACGCGCCTGGTAGACGTGGAATAGCCCCTCTAGCTCCCTGACCGTTTGCCCCCTCCCCCTCCATGACCCCTCTTCAACGCCAGCAGTCGATCAAGATCAGCTGGACCGAGTCTTGTGTGTTATTCCTCAAGGGAGATACGAGATTAGGAAATCGGGGACGGAGGCTAGAACTCCGGAGGTCCTTGCAGATACGTGTGAGGCTGTGGATCATTCTGAAAGGAGGAAAATGTAGGAATATTCCAGGTCCCTGACAGGTACTCTGCTGCTGCTGCTGCTGCTGGCGGCGCCGCCGGATCTCTGTAAATCGACTTTGCTCGGGTTCCTGCCGGGGTGAGCCACATCATCCCGGAGGGGATCCCTGCCCACCAGTGAGAGGGCGCCAGCAAGCAGGGGAGCGAGCTGAGCGACGCGAGAAATGAGCTGTCCCTCCCCCCCTCCTTGACGGCCGATGGATCCTGTGAGTGGCGGCGGGGACGGAGTCGGCCGTAGATCGAGAAGCGCTTCGCGTCTCCACGGGTCACGCCGTGTGGCTGTTGCAGGTGCTGTGCCACAGCACTTCCGAAGGGTCCGTCGCTGTCGCGCGAATGATGCCAACTGGCCCTCTGCTAGCAGGTCACCTGCGCTGGCGGGTGCAGGTCATTCAGCAGAATCAGTGCTGCAGGGTGGCCAAACAGCAGCCAGAAAGGAGCACCAAGCTGCCCAAACAGCAGCCCAGCTCGCGTTCACCTGGGCATTGAATCCAAACCGAGATGCTTGGCAGGCTGAGAGCGGTTCTTTGCTGATGTGCCGCCACGACGGCGCGCCAACAGCCTCACCCGATCAGTCAAGACGCGCGCTCTTCCCGCGTCACTCGTCCAGCGGAATAGAAACCCTTTCGGCATCCGCGCCGGTGTCTCGCCAGGTCGATGCTGGCCACGACACGACCACGTGTTCTGCGGTTTTCTTGCCCATCAGGGGCCTGTTTCCCCTGCAGAAGTCAGCTGGACGCATCCTTCGTAACGGTTCTCCGAGCAGGATTTCTCTATCCTCGACAACAAGCTACTATCACTATCGCATCACGCCGCGCTGCCGCACCTGGAAATCCTACCTCTGATTTTCGCCTTGAAATTTCGGAATGCACAGTGGGGTAGTCAATAATTGCCCCACCACCCAACGTTAAATGTCTCTAATGTTGACGGAGGGAGCCAGGAGCCAGGAACTGGGTTACTAGGGAAACCGCCATGGCAGCCAGGCCCGGTTGGACGGTGATTATTACTTAATATCCGCTCTTATTGGAGGAGAGGATCGACTCTCACGTGAGCAGATCCCCCTCCTTCCGAGTGGCTCAAAATCGCTTGCAGGCTTCAATTACTGACTTGCTGGGCAGGGCAGCTTGCTTCCCCCTTCCTTGAAGAGCCGGAATGTCCCTACACAGAAAGAACCTTTGCGCCTCCCCACTGCTGCAGCTTTTGCAGGAGACCCATTCTTCCATGCACCTAATACGCTCTTTTATCCAGCACAACGCTCCATAGTATGTACAGGTACCTAGGCGTCGGGATAAGGGCTGTTATCCGTGTTAGTGTGAGGAGTGTCCTCTTCACCGCTTTCATCTGCCCTGATTTCTCGGAGAGCGGTGAGTCGCGTGGATGACCAGCTTGCAGTCCCGTTGGCAACACGGACCGAGACTTTGCGCCGCTGCTCCCACGTCCAGCCACTCGATTTTTTTTTCTTCCACTTGCTCTGCTCCACTTTCCGTCCCATGCAGCGGTCCGTCCCAGTCCAACGCCCGTCAAAGCCGGCATAGCAGTCACGCATCTTGGTTGTCTTTTCCACCGCCAGATCTAGCGGATCCGTGCCAGGCGGGATGAAAGGGAGATAGCTTTATGCTTGCGCATTTCCCCACCAGACAAATGATGTGTTGAGACGGGCGGGACCTGAATTTAGAGCGTTGAGTGGCAGACTGGCAGCTGCTCCCTTGCGGGCCTGCAGAAGTGCAGATACCCGCTCACTGGCCCCGAAATTTGGGTGGCCATTCATGTTGCGGCAAGAGCTTCGCTAAGGATTCGGACAGGCTCCAGCGCTCCACTAGGTACCATTATTGCAGGATTCAGGAACGCCTTCCCCGGGTCCGTCGCAGCCTTAATCGGGTTCAGTTGACACCAGGCGGTCGCAACTTTGAAGCAGCTCCGAGCCTAGAAGTCTGGATTCTATTCTGGTCCCGATGGTGAGGACACCGCCAAAGAGCTTGCCGGTC
This sequence comes from Rasamsonia emersonii CBS 393.64, assembly GCF_000968595.1. Taxonomy (NCBI): domain Eukaryota; kingdom Fungi; phylum Ascomycota; class Eurotiomycetes; order Eurotiales; family Trichocomaceae; genus Rasamsonia; species Rasamsonia emersonii. The sequence goes on from NW_013563281.1 coordinate 17,703, forward strand.
TGTGATCCCAAAAAGTTCAGCAACTTCGGGTCTTTGGAGTCGGTGAGAAATCCTCAACAAGAGAAATCGAGTCTGTTCTCAACTTCTCGTTGACCGCCTCTGCTTCACATTCCGCAATTACTGCTGGCGTAGGTTAGTAGCTCCACCGTAAGTTACGTGTCAAGCCTGATTGTTCTCTTACCGTCATTGGACCGTTTACACGTGTCAGGAAATCGATAATCTTGTGTCTTTTTCGTGGTTGTTAACGACATCCTGAATTTGGATTTCCGGGTTTTGTGCGTTGCTGGATATCTAGGGAGACAACAGGCTTCATTGGGAAAGGCGGTCACAGTCCACACAAAAAGGATGGCTGTTTGGATTCGAGCCTATCCGTGGTCCTGGATCATCACCGTCGTCTCCTGGCCAGTTTGTTGGATCCGGTGGGTAAAAAGGGGGGCATTCCCGCTTCCCCGAAAGCCTCCTTGAAATCCTAATTGCCCCTGCGGAACGCCGCCGGCAACCCTGGCCGGCTAGCGAGTGTGCTCCTTACAACTAAAGTAACGTTGTATTCGGGGCCGTCTCCGTTTAGAGAGCTCAGTTGCTGCGAGCAAGGAGCTCCAGACTCCAGAGAGCTCTGGCTCCAGACGGAGGACGGAGGATTACCATGGATCGTGATGGATGCCCCAGTCCACTATCAGCATCATGACCCAAGGAAAGGGAGTCGAGGTTATTTGCACCTCATCTGAAATGAAATTCCTCTAGAAAGAAGCCAGTTTTGACTTGGTTGTCCGACATACCCACAGTGTCGTGAGTCGTAACTTGTCACTTCAAAATTGCAAGAACACCAAACATCCGGTTGGCGGATGCAGAGTTCAGATCTGTCCCGACGGAGATGCCAGGCATATGCAAGATGCCATCGTACATGGACAAACGAGATCGCATCCGAGAGGAGAGCCAGTAAAATCCCTGCGAATGCATCTCTACTCTGTAACGCGTACGGAGTACCGCAAGAAGAAACCTCAACTACAGTTTACTCTGTAGATGAGATCCACACTTATTCGGTTTGTTGCTAATATTCCCGGTCATTCCGGGTTAATAAGTGGGTTGTGTCTGCAATACAAAAAAAAAAGAAATACTCCGTACTCAGTATATCGACGAATCGTCGATTATGGATTGTATTCAAATTTTATGATACCTCAGATGAAGGAGGACTCGAGGAGGGGTACAGACCAATAACCCCGCCATCTAAGTAATACCCCTCCTTCACCATCTATCAGGATGAGTCATTCAGATCCAGGACTAGACAGATTCCCATGATAGAGATTATGAAGTGCTACGCAAAAGCAACTGACCTCACGCACCTGCGGAATAATACTCCGTACGGCGTACTCCATACAGAGTTCGATTCGCATTCAATTCAATTATTATTATTATTTAGCCAGCGACTGCCAATCAGCAGCCAGGCCTGCTGGCAGACGCCTGCCTACGGTAGGGCTAGGGCTTTGGCGAGCCCACAAGGAGGGAGGATTTCGTTGAACCTTACAGTACTAGTAGACCTGTCATTAATACGATGAGCAGAGCTCTCTTTGGAAGTCTGGGACACATGTTTTTTTTTCTTTCTATCAACTAATAACAACTCTGTAGTGTAGTTTCAGGCAGGGCTGACATGCTGAAATCAGAGATAATATAGAGTAATAGATGTGTGGTAAAGGGCGACTCGTTGATAGAACTCCGTATAGTAATGGTCCCCGCTGCCTGGTCACTAAGATAGTACTGTACAGCTGCGGCTGCGGCTGCGGCTGACAAGAGACCAAGAAACAAGGAAACAAAGAGACAAGGATCAGCCAATTTGACAGACTCCTGCATTGATTATTGGCCAGCATAAACTAACTCATGGACTTGCGTAAACATGTGTACTGTATGTGTATGTGGTTAATTGTGATAGGTATGAATGATGACTCAGGAGGGGTACTACTGCATGGTTCCTCTGTGTTGTATGCTGTGAGACTAGGACATCAAAATTAAAAATAGCAACGGCAATGGCGATGGCAATAATGCGTGGTGTCATCATCATCAATGCATTCTTGATTGATTGATTGGCTCTTTTTCTTTTTTTTTATCTAATTTTCAGAGAGCCAGGAATGGGCCAAAAAAAAAGGGGGTGTGGAGGGGAAAGAAAAAAAATGCCACTCGAGGAGTGTATCAATCCACTGCAGTATTATTGTGTGTATACACAGTGCAGTTTTCGTGATAAATGATATTATTATTTTGTTTCCCTGTAGCGACATCGTCTGGTTGTATATTATATATTAATCATTGATTGGTGGATTATTGAGCATATATATCTATATATATCCGTGGATTATAATATCTTGCTCCGGAGGACAGGTTTGTCCTATATATGAGAACTTATTAGGGTCATTTATTATTATATATACGCAATCATGACTACGGAGTCTGCCAGAACAAATATTCAAGTCTCAACAAAAAAAAAAGAGAGAATGTGTGTGTCGAGGGAGGGAGACTTGCCCCTACGGAGTTTTCTATGCATACATCGCTGGTATATATCGTCAACGTCGTTGAATTGGGTTCGTTTCGTCCGTTTTATGGTATGCTATATACTTATGATATAGACACGAACTGACAAGGAGGGTGAATGAAGACAAGGTATTATTGCAATGAAATATAAAACTCGTCTTTTTTGGGTACTAGACTGATCGATTAGTTTCGAAGTGTTGTATATATATATATCGGTTGATCCTAGAATCCTGTCTAGCGATATCTATATCTACATTACATAGAGAGGATGATGAGGTTCATACATGCAGACTCGACTGAGCTCCCTTTATTTTTATAACCGAGAAACTTCGAAATGTCGATTTGACTGATCCCGTGGACTTCTTTCTGATCAAGGACTTCTTTCAGACAGTTGAGGCTGGTCTCTCTCTCTGTATTGTACCGCGTCCTAGGCAACGGACAGACTTGCGTTGATATACGATATTTACATACAAGCATCAAGGCTCGTTCCTCTCGTCTATACTCCGTATACATATATATGATACATATATATGCCACAAATCAAGAACAACCATCCAAGTCAGGCATCACTTGCATGTACAGTACAGTACACGTATATATACGCATGTACGTGCGCATCGTCAGTTTTCTTCAGCAGCAAAAACCCTCCTCCCGTCAAACCAGGTCTGTAGCACTCGAGCCTGCAGCAACCGGTCCGGCGACCATTCCATGTCGACGACGACGAAATCCGCCCTTAGCCCTTTCTTCAACCGCCCGGTGAGACCGTCCGCAAAGCACGAATAGGCCGCGCCGGCGGTCGCCGCCGTCATGGCGCTGACCAGCGGCAGCGCGAAATGCTCGTTCACCTTGGTCACTGTCTCTGGCTCACGGGCGGACCGTCTCGTCGTCGCGATGTAGACGTTGGGCAGCGGTGCCCATGGCGCGGACGGGGAATCAGATCCCAGAGCCAGGGTCGCGCCACCGTCGAGGAATTCCTTGTATGCAAAAGCGCGACGACAGCGCTCGGCGCCTAGCAGCGTGGGCCATGCTCGTAGGATGGCCGGGTCTGCGCGCACTGGCTGCACGGAGGCCGTAATTCCCAGCTTCCCCAGTCTCTGCGCGTCTTCCGGCGTAGTCATCTCCAGATGCTCGATGCGATTTCTCCGCGAAGGGGTGCCGTGCTTCTCAAGGACATCCAGAGCCGTCCGGACGGTTTTGTCGCCAATCGCGTGAAGGGCGCATTGCAAACCTGCCTGATTCGCGCGATGGACGACCGGTGCCAGCATCTCTGCCGTCCAGAGCGGCTCGCACGAGACGCCGTTGCTCGAGTACGGCTCCAGGAGAGCCGCAGTGCATGAGTCAATGACCCCGTCGCAGATGACCTTGATGCCCGCGATGCGGAAATCCGGGGACGTGTCCAGATTGAACTGCTTGTGCAGCGCAATCGCCTTGTCCACCTGCGCCAGATTGCTCGCCTCGTCCGGTGACGGCACAATCAGCCAATGCGCCGCGACTCGCACGGGCAGCTTTCCCCCCTCCTGCTCTCGCAGGAGCAGCAACGCCTCCCACGCGTTCTCGCCCATGGCCATTTCGACGATCCCCGTGTATCCTGAGGCTGTGTATGCGGCGAGTGCTGCCCGAAGCGCATCTAGCTTGTCCTCCATGGACGCGACGCGGGCGATATGCGGCCAGACCAGGGAGAGGACGGCTGCTTCGCTCAGGAGACCCGAGGCTTTGCCATTGGCATCTCGATGAATCGTCCCTCCGGCGGGGTCAGCCATGTCCTCGACGCCGAGCTCTCGAAGCGCGGCACTGTTGCACCACGTCGAAAGGAGGTCCTTGGAATCGATGAAGATGGGCCGCGGGTCGAGGTCGTCGAGCATCGTCGCGAGGGCTTCTCCACCGGTCATGTGCTGCATCCAGCCCTTGCACAGGATCCGAGGCGCCTGGGGATGCTGGCCTGCGTAGTCCTTGATGCGGGCGCGAATCTCGGCGAGGTCCCTGCAGCCGCCGAGGTCGAGTTTCTGCAGCGATTGACCCAGCAGGAGGAGGTGCATGTGTCCGTCGATGAAGCCCGGAAGGACGTACTTCTGCTGGAGATCCTGCAACACGGCGCCGTTCGCTTTGGCGTGCTGGACCGCTTCGTCTGTTGAGCTGCCTACATGGGCGATGGTGTCGTTCTCGACGATCATGCACTCTGTGGACGACCCGTCAGACGAATCTCCGGTAAAGAAGCGGCCATTGAAGAAGATGGTGGTTGAAGTCTTTTTTCCCCCCAGGTCAATCAATCACTTCATATCATAACAGATTGTTGCTCCTCCACAAAGTTGAGATCAGGGCCAGTCGTTCCTGTAAGAGATATAGCTAGTTCAGTTCCAATGTCTTTTTAGATATTCAGCAAGCCTGTTCTGTCTCATCAATGAGATGGCGAGAAGCAGCAGCGTTCACGACAGACGAGTAGTAACACGCGATAGATAGGTCAGTTGGTCTGTTTGCTTTGGCACCAAATATCTATATTAAATCATCTCAGTTAGCTGACCAGGTCAGGAAAAACCGCATTGACATGAATACCTCAACAGGATATAGCGATTGTATCGTTCAGCGATGGAGATGGGTTTTCTGGGGATCACTGACAGCTGAATCTGAACCCCACGTTGGAAATGAAATGCGGGGAAGGGCGCCTAAATATCTAGCAAAAGAAGGTTCCATTATTATTAAAGAAAATCAAGTAAGCAGGGGCTTGACAACTACGCCGTCAGTAATAATAATGATATATAGTTAATATTTCCTCAAAGAGAGGAGTGAGGGTGGAAAAAAAGTATCGTGTATTCCAAAGCGATATTCTTGACAGTCAATCAGGAAAGTGTATCAGCTGACACAAGTTTCTTTCTTGTCTGCAGTTAACAATCAACTTCCCACTGACAATCCCGAAATCTCGACTTAGTTACTTGGATGTTAGTAAGTTATACGCTGTATAGCTCGATCAATTCGATTGATAGGGAGGACGTAATTAGTTAGCTGTATAGTATATATATACCTGGCTGGGATGTCTATACAGATCACTAATGTCCTGACCTGAAATCGAGACGAGTCTGACAACTAAGGTATGAGCTTAATTACCTTACCAAGGATATCGACCACTTGAATCTACTGCAACAAGGAGGTCCAGACCAGTCCAGGCCAGGCCATATATCATCGGTTCAGGAAACCAGGATAGTTGGAGATAGACAAAGACAAAGACAAGATTTGCCTGGATGGGAAAGAAAGACCCAGGAGTTGATTTTTTCGCGCTGACAAATCCCCAAAACCTTATTCAGTCTATGAGTTCGCAAGAGGGCGCTTTTCTAAACGATATGTCTTTTCAGTCGTCTGTTGAATATTGTTCATGTGAAACCTGACCCCTTTTGTCGTTGTCCTTTGCGTAGCAGTAGCACTTGTTCATTGACCGGCTATGGTAATATGACTAATTCCAGCGTAGGCAGCAGAAACAGCGATAATACTCCGTAGATGGAGTAACGATACACGCATCTGCAATGATCTCCACCGTATCAGGCTGATGTCAGCAGTATTGGCCATTGCCCCCAACACGTGGGGGAGGGACTGGCAACCTCGTTCGACGCAACTCGCCGAAAAGGGATGGTACTAGAAAACCCATGGAAAAATGGGAAAAAAAAGAAAGCCATCCTATGACAATTTGGAATATTTTGCAATAATCCATATAGCTGCATGCATAGAACTATGCAAGGGGCGGCGTGGCGTCTCAGATGGGAAATAATGAGTGTGTGCTGCTTGCAGTTGACTACTATCTGCTTATACACTCTGTGCTGCCGCACACAGGATTCGAATCGCTGTATGCTTTCCTGTAGGGGCCGACGCATGTGAGATCGTCGGGCCGTTGACGATCAATGTTGCTTGATGCTGAGTATTAGTCTAGAAGTCTGGTAGAATAATCATCCAACGGGCCCGTGGCGCTTCGCGCCGCAGCGTCATCGACGACCATTTTGGCGAGTGAGAACTAGCAATCCTCGTGATGGGAGCAGAACCATCAGACTAATGCATGGAATGATCTTCATGCCGGTGTTGGGTCATGCGGGCCAAACTGCAGGATCGCTGGCTTGGAACTTGGGCCATTTTGGGGCCAATACGGATGGAACCATATGATCGAGGTGGTGTGTAGCGTATATGTGCAGCCGTGATTCATACTAGCATGGTCTCGTCATGGTGTGAAGCAGTGAGCAAGGAGCAGCGCACTAGACATTCCATGTCGTAGTCCAATGGATCGTGATACTGCCTCTACATAGAGAGTATGAGGTGTCGAGCCTTGGTATCAGGATTCAGGACATGAAGCAAGCATGTCAATGTCCATCCCTGCAAGGTATGCCTGTTGGATAGTATTAACAAGGAGAGGCAAACGCGATACGCATACCTCCTTGGTGTCACTAATCGAGGACTGCGTGGTTTGCCTGATTTTTGGTCGAGCTCGAAGTCCTACACAAAGACGTCCGAAGTGATGGATCATTGCAGGGAGGGGTCGATCGGCGCTATCACGTAGATATGGGTTGATAGCTCAGAAGGCTGGAAGCCTGGAACTCTATCTTGAGTCATTCATGCTCATTCCATGCTTCCACTTGCCGCAACTCATTCTCCATTATCGCCGATAATTCGTTGTTATTCCGTACTAGTTCGAAGGACTGACTGTTATTGTTCGATAGACACTGTGATTAAGGTCCCAAGGTATTGGACGCTGGCACAGCTGGATTTCAACACAGAGTACGGAGTACCCCGTACGTACTGCCCTCCAAAGTCTGAAATGATAGATAGTTACCCGATCCAGATAAAGTAGCTGATAGTAGATAGTACTATCCCGTACTATTATTCTCGCGGAACTCAATCCGTTCCCAGTAGCCAGGTTCTGGGAATATTCGACAAGAACGGCTCACCTCGATCATGGAGCCGAGGTACGGCTTACTCCCGATTGAGAATAGCCCCGATATTAGACCGTTCCATGTGAGCAGACCGGGGTAGAGGGCGAATTGATTGACTAGAGACTCCGAGCCTGGCTTCAGCATCGAGTTGTCGTTTGCCGTTGTACCACTTTCGGGTTCTCGGCATTGGACCATAATGGATGAAATCAAGCCCCCCTGTAATCCGTATGGAGTACGTTCTCGAGCTCAACTTCCAAGAGGCGAGATGATGATAGTCACAATGAATAACTACGACAGGCAAAAGACAGTCGCGGAGTCGCGGCCTTCATTCGTTAGCGGCAGGGGCCAAAAAGAGCCAGCTTGGACGGAAGCGACTGAAGTACGGAGTAGAGGACTAGAGATGGAAATTCTTCCCCACAGCTCCAATTGATGAGATGATCAGCTGCGGTTAGACTGTACGGAGTATAGCACAGTGCACTGGATCCCTCCTGATAACTTCCAAGAGAAGATGGCCTCTGGAGACGATGAATGAGGGCAAGTTAATAACTAACTGTTAGCAACAAAACGTGCTGAGTCTCCCTAGCGTGGCGGATCAACGGTCGCGCTTAGCCTGTTCCAGGGACTAGGGAGACGCGTTGCAATTGTCTCGCCATGACTCGTGAAGGAGTCAACTGCAGGGTACAGTACAACAGCAGTGGCAGGAACAGTGAACAGATTCTCTTTTGAGCATTCGATGATGCGCCACAGGAGGTTTCGGTGCTTCAGAGAGAGCAAGTCGGCGTGCAACGTTTCTGGATTGTTGCTGCCGTGTCACATGAGCCGGACCGCCAGTCGGCAGAGCGTGGTTGCGGACTCGGTTCTTTGCAGACGGATATCGAATTCGATATAAAGACCTCGCGAAATATACTTACTCCCTGTCTTCTGTAATATTAATAAGGAGCAACACGATTAGACATGAATCCATCCCGCCGAATTTTTTTCTGCATCAAGTGTCCGTGCCATTCTGATCGGAATCTCGGGGAGAATCATCTTTCTGCGCCCCTGAGTCCTGACAGCTGTCATGATGCACTTTGCCTGCTGCGCAATAAGCATAGTAGAACGGGCTGCCGCCTGCAGAGAACTGGCAGGGATTCCCGCAGGTCCGCGGAAGCACGGGACACACGGTGACACGGCCCTGATGCCCTGCACCCAGACCAGCAGCCCGTCTGAGATGCAATGATGGCGATGTGATGAACGAGTGGCGCATCGGACGTCCTGTGTCCCTGGCTCAAGTCTGGTGGTTATTCGCGAATGTTCCTTTCCCCTTAGCCTATCTCCAATTCTCCATGGCCTGCGCAGGTACGCCTGAGGGACAGTCGAGCAGCCGGGAGCCTGAGCGCAGGCCAGCCAGTGCTGGTCGCGGGAGACTGTGCGGTGCCGTGGTGGTGGCCGGCTGCGAATCAGCAGGCGGCTACAGCCGCGATCTCTCCACCCCACGGCACGGCCGCACCGCCGAGTGGCCCTGCAGGCGTCTTGTGTGATGAGGAACCACGGCCGTCGCCTCTTGGCCGGCCAGCTACCAATGCGATCCCGGTGGGCGAGGACGCCGCCGAGTGGCTGCGCTGGCGGCCAGCGAGGCCCGGTGGACGGTGGGAGCTCGGAAGACGAATGGGCCGGGCATGGCATGGCGGGGTGCGCCAGACCGGGGACCTCCCTGGGCCTGTCCGATACGGTACGTTACAGTACAGTACGACCAGAATACCTCGGTAGCGCCGTGTTGTCGCAGTAAATGCCACGAAATGGTACGGTAGCAGCAGTACTAGAACCGGTCTTGCGATAACAGCCTGTATTTCGGGAAGGCGTTAGCTGCCAGTAATGGCCCGACCGCCCATGGACCGCTGGCCCAGACACTTGACTGCCATCGCTGGCTCTTCGTTTCAGGCCCCAACGGCGCCAGTTTCCTTCGAATCATTGAGGACAGAGCCAGAGGACGTCGTTCGACGAGCAGGTTCGCGGTAGTGTGGAGGTTAGCACGATTCAGCAATGTGCATCGCGATCATCCCAATTTCTGCAAACTGCCATGTAGTCGTCTTAGGGCATCGTGCTGTACTCCGTCCGACTGTAGTTCCACCAACGCTCCCAAGGTCGCAATGCTTAGGTAGGCTAGTTCGCGCAGTGTCTGCTCGGGGCACCGCCGCAACAAGACTCCGGACTCGTTCAGCGTCTGAGACAGTCTCCAGCTGCCTCGACGCTGCGGAGGCAGAACGAAGTTAGGAACAGGCCCCTCATCTACGCATTCCGCTGCGAAGCATCAATCGACATCCACCGTTCTGAGTGGTCCAGGGGAGACGCCTGTCTGGTCGTGTCTGGACGTCTCGCGGGCCGCTAAACTTTTCAGCGTCCGATAGCCTTATCCGGCCTCCACCTCCACTCCTGTGCCGTCCCCATCCACTCACTGTCTCGCCCGCCGTCGTCCACCAACCTCCCTACTGCTGAGCCCAGGCCCTGCTTCTCTCTCATACCTACTCCGTACTCCGTGCTCCGTACTTCTCTTCGGTCCCTTCTCTGCTGCGTCAAGGACAGCCGTTCTTCCACCGTATTTTCGTCGTGCGCTCGCTCTTTTGAACGTCTTCTGCCATCTCGAGCCCCGAGCAGGTCGCCCCTCACTCGTCCCTGGTCCCTCCTTCCCGATTTCGGCAACTGCCCTCTGCTCCTTCCTCGCCTGGCTTGTATGCGTCTGCCACCCGCCTTCCTCGTGTCGAGTCATGAGACTTCGCGTCTGAGTCCGCCCAACGAGCCCTGCGAGAACGAGGACTTCGTTCAGGACTTCTGGGATCCGTCCCAACCCCGTGCCAGGCCATGTACCAACCTGGAGCCGCTGAGCCGGTGACCTTCAATTCTTCGTCTGGCTTCGGCACCAAAACCTCCACGTTTGCTACCACTTTCCACTACTCCGAGGAGCAACCGGGAATGACCACGTCTCCCGCCAGGACCGGCGGTCGCCAGCGCAGTCAATCGGTGCAGAGGAGAGACGACGCTGATCTGGACCCGTCGTCTCCCAGGCGCCAGAAGTCGCCCATGAAATTGACCGAATCGCCGCCGGCACTGTATGTGCGGGCGTTGTACGACTACAATGCAGATGATCATACGAGCCTCAGTTTCAGACAGGGTGATGTGATCCAAGTCCTGAACCAGCTCGAGACGGGCTGGTGGGACGGCGTGATCGGGAACGTCCGGGGCTGGTTTCCCAGCAATTACTGTGCAATCATCACTAATCCAGAGGAGATCGAGGAGCTCTCCCGCCGTCCGACCACTGACGGCGGTGAGACCAGCGCCGCCGAGTCGGGCGTGGAGGATGACTATGACGACGAACATGACGATGACGAAGTCGATTCCGATGGCAACCCTCGCGACTCCAATCCGATCCTGCCGATCGAAGGTGCCCGGTCTAGTGAGCCCGAGGAGGCCGCTTTCTGGATCCCTCAGGCGACTCCGGATGGTCGATTGTTCTACTTCAACACCTTGACGGGTACCAGCACCACGGAGCTGCCGTTAGAGAACCCGTTGTTGGCAAACGAATCCGGTCCTCGCGATCGGAACAACTTCCACGTGCCCGATCAGACTCGCCCGCCGCCAGAGATGATGGCCCGCGGTGTTGAACGCGATGAGGACGAGTACGACGGATCGGGATCCGAAGGGGAGGGAGAGTCGTTGATGCTGGCTTCCCACGACTCCATGTCTCGCAGACGACCGTCCTTGTCGGATGGGGTGTCGCCTGCCACCTCGATGGACTCTCTTAACCCGTCTCCGGTGACCAAACCCCAGAGTGATGGAAAGCCCTTGTCGCAACCTACCAAAGCCACTCCTCAAACGTCGAATGGGTCCTCCGCGGCGGCTGGCACGTCGACTGCCTCGAGGCCGTCCGTCTCGACATCCATCCCTCGACACTTCGTCGACGACGGCATTTCGCGCCCCGTCACTTGGTCGGACCTTGTCCAAAACATGCGCCAGGCCGTGGACGCCTACCGACAGGCCCTGCTGAACGGCGACCGCTGTGAATATGTGAGGAGAGCGGAGGACATATCCGACCATCTCCGCATGCTCCTGGCGGCTGGCTCCGACACAACAGATAACCATTCGGGAAATCCGTCTATCATCTCCACCAATCGAGCCTTGTATCCCCACTTCCGAGACATGATGTCCAAGTTCTCCAAGTTGGTTCTGTCATCCCATATTGCCGCGGCGGACTGGGCGGGTCCGGAGTCCGTGACCAAATGTCTCCAGGAAGCGGAGGGCGTGCTGCAGGGTGTACATGGCTACGTGGAAGTGGCGAGGCAGCAGCGCGGAGAAGAGATCAGGCGGATCGTTCCCGGATTCGTGCTCGACAGCACAACTGGCGGCAACTGGCAGAACAATGGCATGAGACTGAATGAGTCCACTGCGACGTCCTTCCTGGACCCGGACGGGCAGGACTCCAATCAAGAGCCGTCCGTCACCCTGGACGGGGCTGTGCTGGATCAGATCGACTCGATGAGGAAATCCATTGTTGGGAGCATTCGCAGATTGGAGGAGTGCTTGATCCTGAAACAAAAGGTGATCACCGCGGCTGACCACGAGCGGCTGGGGGAGTCCATTTGTGCGGCCGCTCTCACTGTCATCGAGCGCTATCGACCCTGGATCGCGACGGTGGAGTCGATTAACCTGGCCTCTCTGGGGACCAGCTTTCAGAATCCCCAACTGGTGGACTTCAGCATGCAGAAGCAAAGGGTTTATGAGACTATCGCCGATCTCGTTCTCAGCTGCCAGAGCGTCTCCGCTCCCTTGGGCGACGAATGGGCCGAGCTGCGGGGAGATTCTCTCGAGGACCGCTTGAACAGTGTGCGAAGCATCGCCAGGCAACTGGATAACTACGTCTCTCAGATCGGGTTTTCGCTTTCGCTCCTTCAGGAGCAAGTTCCTGACAAACCCGTTCATCCGGCGGGCGATAGCCTCTTTGATGACGAGGATGACGATCTCGATCCGTTCAAGAGTCATCGTGGGGATGCTTCGAGACGGCGAGCGACCGAATCAATGGTCTTGTCCTCCTCATATGGTCTTGGAATTGATGATGAAAATGAAAAGGTCCGACGAAATATGGAGAAGGCTCAGCGTTTCTTTGGCCAGGCCCCTCCCGCGAAGATAACGAGAGAGCCAGTGAGGGAGCCAGTCTCGATGCCCGAAGAGACTCCTTGGTTCTTGAAATTCGACCATGAAGGCGAGGTCTTCTATGACACCAAGTCTGATGTGCCGACCCTGAAATGCGGTACATTGTCGGGCTTGGTGGAGCAATTGACCCGTCATGACAAACTCGATGCGTCTTTCAACAATACCTTCCTTCTCACCTATCGCTCTTTCACCACCGCCAACGAGCTTTTCGACTTGCTCGTCCAGCGATTCTGCATCCAACCTCCACCCGGCCTGACCCCGGATGAACTGCAGATGTGGATCGACCGGAAGCAGAAGCCTATCCGATTTCGGGTGGTGAACATTTTGAAGAGCTGGTTCGAAAACTTCTGGATGGAACCGAATGACGAGGAGAACATGGCGCTTCTGCGACGCGTCTATGACTTTACGAAGGATTCCATTGCGACCACGAAAACCCCCGGCTCCCCGCAGCTGTTGACCATCATCGAACAGCGTTTGCGAGGTCAGGACCTGGGGGTCAAGCGGCTGGTTCCCACGCAGGTTTCTTCTGCACCGCCGCCGATCCTGCCGAAAAACATGAAGAAGCTGAGGTTCCTGGACATCGATGCGACCGAATTCGCGCGGCAGTTGACCATCATCGAATCGCGTCTCTACTCCAAGATCCGGCCAACAGAATGCTTGAACAAAACTTGGCAGAAGAAGGTGGCTCCGGGCGAGGCCGAACCGGCTGCCAATGTCAAGGCTTTGATTTTGCATTCCAACCAACTAACCAACTGGGTTGCGGAGATGATTCTTACGCAGAACGATGTTAAGAAGCGTGTTGTTGTTATCAAGCACTTTGTCAATGTGGCAGATGTATGGGATTTTTTGATTCTTTTTTTTTTGAGTCTCGTTCTCCAAGCTAACTATTTGTCTAGAAATGCCGCGCTATGAACAACTACTCTACTCTGACGTCTATCATCTCTGCCCTTGGCACGGCACCCATTCATCGGCTCAGTCGGACATGGGCTCAAGTCAGTGGACGGACGTCGGCTATCCTGGAGCAGATGCGCAAGCTCATGGCAAGCACAAAGAACTTTGGCGAGTATCGGGAGACGCTCCATCAAGCCAATCCTCCGTGCATCCCGTTCTTCGGTACGGATCCAGCAGATCAGATCCTCTTGTCCATAGCTTTCTAACCATCCTTTCTTTTTTTCTGTAGGTGTCTATCTAACCGACCTAACTTTCATCGAAGACGGCATCCCCTCCAACACCCCGTCCGACCTGATTAACTTTAACAAGCGCGCCAAAACCGCCGAAGTCATTCGCGACATTCAGCAATACCAGAGTGTCCCATACCAGCTGCAGCCGGTTCCGGAGCTGCAGGATTACATTCTGAGCAGTTTGCATGCCGCCGGCGACGTGCACGACATGTACGATCGGAGTCTGGAGGTCGAACCGAGGGAGCGAGAGGATGAAAAGATCGCAAGGTATGACAGAAGCAATAGAGAAAATCCTCCGTCCTTGGCTGTTGCATCATTGGTGGCATCATTGCGGTGATCATGTATAGCCCTGTGGAGACTTGCACCGTCTCCCCTTCTTTTTTTTTATTCCCCCTCCTACTTTCCTTCCCCCCCCCCCCCCCCCCCTTCCGTTTTTTTTTTACGGGGTCACGATGGATATGACCGCATTACGACGTTGCACGATACTTTCTGGATGTTATGTCACTGGATACCTGTACCACCGGGCATTTCCTGTTTGGGGCAAGGACATGTTGGGAGCGAAAGAGTAGCTGCAGATACTGGCCGAGCCATGTGCTTCACCTGTCGCCTTATCGTCTGCGATACGACGACGATGGGATAGGAGAGTCGCTGCGACCGGTTGCGGGCGTTCCCACAGGTCCCAGACTTTGATAATCCTTCCATTCTTATCTCCCCCACTTTCCCTTCATTTATACTCATCTTTTTCATATTATTCGCTGCCGACCACGAGACGGACGCTAACCTTTTGTCCATACCGTAGACTCCTCTCCGAATCAGGCTTCCTGTAAAGCGGTTGCTCGGGCCTGGCGATGGCGTTATTTCCTGCCGCTGTCATTTTAGTTGTTGCGTGCGCGGGACCCGTCACGGGATCCCTGCCAACGTCGCATCTCAGCGCGGGGTTCTCCGATGCCGCTTATCAAGTTATCATCATGCCTGCCAGGAGTCACGCGCGCTGATCGTCTTTCGAGACCCGCCATATGCATGGAAAAATCATCAAATGAACCCTCAGCTTCCAGTGCAGCAGGCCGAGTCTCGCTGGCCGCGAGTTCAGCGGCCAGCTGGAGGCTGGCATTGGCCCGTGGCCGTGGTTCCCGCGCATCGCCAACCGACCACTGAGATGCGGCTGCCCCGACCTTGCCCGGCACGCGCCAGCGCCGCTGTCCTTGGTGCATGTGACCGCCGCTGCAGACCGCAGGTAGCCGGACTGTCTTGCCAATCTGCTGCTGGTCTCTCCATTGTCTGCGAATCGTCTGCAGGAGATCTCTTGATTGACGACACACTGGTCGCTTGATGGATGCATGCATGTCAAAGAGTATACGCCAGGGGGGCCTCGCAACATGCAACCTTGATTTGGTAGGGGCCTCTTCGCTTGATGACCACGACCTCGCAATCCAGGAAACAATCTTTATTGTCGATACTATGAACCTGCTTGATGAAGTCAGGGGAGGCAATATCCCTTCCCTGGCTGCCGGCACTGGAGTGCCTGCCACAGTTGTTGAAGGCCTCTCCGACTTTGGTGCATCTCGAACCTTACAAAAGACAAGAGTACTTTTGTGGCTCTAGGTGCCGCTTTTGATTATTTTATATATACCCTCCTTCTTGACCAGCTCATCTTGCCTCACATATCTTTGTTCAGCTATATTCGCTTTCAAAGACATTCCAGTCATTTCCTTTTCGCGTTATTTACTTAACGTGGACTTGTCTGTCACTTACTCTTCGTATGTCACACTTCCACTTCGACCCCAGACGGTTCCTTTTCTTCTGTACTTTTGTTTCCTAGTATATACGGTTGGCGCCGGCCAGGGTTTGGTTACCAAAAGGATAATGACCTGTCACGACTTGATATCTGATTCCACTTTCAAGTTTCTGTCATTCCTGTCCTGTCTCCCGCTTACGTCATGGAATGTTTCTCGTTTCTCCGTTCAGTTGTAAGGGGTTCATTTGGGTCTGTAAGGTTTGCAAGGAAGCACGCGTAAGGACGAAAAACTGAAAAGTACGGAGTATCTTGTCGGAAGCCACGTATTTTGTACTTAGTTCCTTGCCTTTAAGAAGTGTTGGATATTCCGTTTACAAAAAATCTGAATATTGTATCGCTGATTTTTGGTTTGATTTCAATTGGAATCAGCTGCAATAACTAACGAAGCCTCGACATATCTTTTGGACCCGAAACGCCTATTCGCCCCCGAATACACGAAAGAAAAAAAAACAATCGGAATCGAAAAACGTTGTAAAAAAGCAATGTCGCAGATCTCATCAATAATCATGCCTGGGAACGCTGTCCTGCTGAATTCGTGGCAGTTTCCCCCACGCCCTGAAAGAGGCTTTTCTTGATCTCGGCCGCCATGAGACCGCTGACTTCTTCCGCTACGATCCGCTGTCCGTCCCGGACGACTTTGGCTAATTGCTGGTCCTTGTTGGTGGTGAAGCCACCTCGAGAACCGCCGCTCTCGATTCCCCTTGCCGCTCGCTTCACCTTCTGACTCAAATCCATCATCTGCTTGCTTCCATAGTCACGGGTGGTGAACAACGGGCTCTGGCTGAGGGTCACCACCCAGTATTTGTTCCATAGAAGATTGAGGAGCTGCGAGTCAAGTGTGCTCTTGAAATGGGATACCTCGAGAGCGTAGTATTGCGACGCATGAGCACCAAAGTCCTCCACCTTGTTCAGAGGGATGCTCTGGTACTCATCGTCCTCGTGGTCCTCCTTCGGAGGGGTGTAATCCTTGGGGAATGTCCGGAAAGCACCAATCTCGACCTTCCCAGCCGATATCGTGCGCTCAGGATCGATGACCACTGCGACGAAGGGGTCACTCATCTGCTGCATATCTTGCGTCGACACGTCGATGCCCGACAGCCAACATCCGTATCCCGGATGGCTGTGATACCATCCCACTGCATTCTCCATCCTTCCTGCCTCGCGACACGCCTGCAAGTATCCCACCATGTACTCGTTGGCCTCGTCTTGGGCGTTCACCCGAGTCTCCGTGCCTTCGACAGGCAGCCGGAACGCGTCAGTGACCACAAAGGTCTCCGGAGCGATGTAGCCCTGCATCAGACCCATGACTTCGATGGATCCTCCAGACCGCGCATGCATGACCATCTTGAGGAGAGCGACTGCAGAGATCCGGACTGACTTGAAGTAATGGGGGTCCTTGGCCCACGGTCGGGCGGCTACGAGGGCCTTGTGGGCCTCTTCGTCGTATCGGTAGAGCGCATCTCGTTGTGGATCCACAAGCTGGATGGTATTCTCGATTTCTAGGCGCGATCACTGTCAGTGAGACTGATCGATCCTAGGATTTTTCTGATGTAGGGGAGGACTGACCCCAGGACTGCTGGGCAGCCTGCATGATGACTGTAGTTCTATCGGAGCTCCGCACGAGCTGCCCCTCGAGATGAAGAGAAGTTACGGCAAGGAGAGACAGCAAATATATCTATCTTGAATGGAAATGAGGCGAACACAGAGCCAGCTCTGGGCAGGAGCAGTTCAGCGATGGAATTGGCAGGGTATCAGATACGGACTGCTCGTATTAATTCACTATTAGAGCTTTCGCGGGGCTCGTCCGTCGTCACTGACATGTTGCAGACTGGGGGCTCCGAAGGCGGTGTCGAGAAGGCCGGCAGAACGCAAGGCGGTGAGGCCCGTTGCCCGGACAACGCGCGACAGCCGCCTGCGGGCGATCGCCAACAATCGCTTCGTTTCCCGCTTGGCACAAGTGTCGTGTGTACATAATAGTCGACATTCTTACATCTCGACTTTTCCATGCTCAGGCAGGCAGTCGATCGCCTCTCCCACTGACCACACTCTTTTTTTTTTGGTGCAAGTCTCATTCCATTGTGGAGTGCATCGCGCCCTCCAGATGGAATTGGATTGCCGTCGCTGAAACCTGCACTGCGCTCGAAACACCCCTTCGTTAGCCCGCTCGTTTTGACCGCCAACACGGTGACACGCTGCTGTTTGCAGCCCCAGACCGCACGGTGACTCATTGTGACGGCTGTTTGAAAGATCGGCATCCAGCGCACACTTTCGCCATGGGAGTCGACACAAGCTACCTGACCACTCAGGTCAACTCGATCGTCAGCCAGCTACATAGCATTTTCGACGACATCGGGGTCCCTAGTCATGAACGGGAATCGAGAGAGGCAGAGGTACGCGTTTCTATTTCCGAGCGCATATAACGGTGGCTGAAGACAGCACTAACCATGTCTTCCAGCTCTTTGCGGCTCTGTCGGAGACGCTGAACAACCACCTGCGGCTTGTCAGCAAGTGAGTGTGACGCCTGGAAACTGATGTCGCAAGTTTGCTAAATTCTTGTCTGCAGTGAAAAGAACGAAATGGTGGAAGAAGCACAGCGTCTCATCAAAACAATAAAGCAGATGGAGGCATCGCTAGACGATGAGAAGGCAAACGGGCAGTATGAGCTCGATGACGAGGATTTACAAGTTACCTACCCCTTGAACCGCTGCCTCAGCTTTTTAAAGGAGAAGCACGCGGCCATCAGCAAGTTGCATCGCGAGCGCTTTGAGCAGGTCAAGAGTCAGTGCAACCAGTGTCTATTCTGGGCCTTTATCCAGTCTAACGTGTCGCAGAGCTCGTCGAAGCCTTGGAGTCCTATTCATCTCACCTGGAGCCTTCCTTTGTGAAGATTGATCTTCCTCCCACTGCGCCGGGGTCATCTGTTCCTCCAAGCTTTGATCTTTCTCCATCCTATGTTACCGCGCTGGACAACGAGTTTACGAGGGTTTATGAAGAATACCATCGACGTTTGTCTATTGTGAAAACGACGTGCGAGGAAATCATCAAGCTGTGGGCCGAACTCGGAACGCCGCAGGTACAAACTGATCCCTCCATTATGAAATATTACCGAGACGCACCCGAGCAGCTCGGTCTCCACGAATCAGATTTGTCGAATCTGAGGGCGAAGCGCGACAAGCTGTTGGACGAGAAGAAGAGTCGTGAGCGGAAGCTGAAAGAGCTAAGAACGGCTGTGGAAAACTTGTGGGACCGCCTTGGAGTCGATGAACGCGACCAGAAAGCCTTCCTTGCGGCGAATCGCGGTTGTGGTTTGAGGACGATCAACGAATTTGAGGAGGAACTCGCCAGGTTGAATGAACTGAAGAGGCAGAATCTGCATCTCTTTGTTGAGGATGCTCGATGCCGGCTACAGGAGCTGTGGGATAGTCTCTACTACTCCGAGGAGGAAATGCTAGATTTCACCCCGGCGTTCTCAGATGTCTACAGTGATGCTCTGCTAGAAGCACATGAAGCAGAGATTGCTCGGTTAGAGGCTCTTCGGGAGCAGCGTGCTCCGATCCTTGAACTTGTCGACAAACACAAGGCTCTCATTCAGGACCGTGATGCTCTTGTGGCCTCAAGCCAAGACGCTTCTCGCCTGATGTCTCGTGGTAACAAGGGAGAAAAGCGTGACCCAGGTAAACTACTAAGGGAGGAAAAGATGAGGAAGAGGATTGCGAAAGAGTTGCCCAAGGTCGAAGCTGAGCTACGGAAGGCCCTGGAGAAATATGAAGAGGAATATGGAAGGCCATTCCTGGTCCATGGCGAGAGATATCTCGACGAACTCACCCCTGTGGTGTCGAAGCCTCCGCCACGCTCAAAGACACCGTCCGGACTACCTCCCAGCTCCAAGCAAAGTACCAGCAAGCAGCCTCCTTCGACAGCACGAGGCGGGAACAATGGAACAAGAGGCCCGCCTCCTCCTCGCTCGGCTACCAAGACTCCTACAGGAACAGGACCCATCAGGCGCAACGCGGCACAGAATCCTGCCGTCTCAGCGGCTGCAGCGAAATCACCTTCCAAGATTCCCGCTCGTGTGCCGTTAGGAAATATGCCTCATGGGAGTAACTCACCCGACCGTCGATTGGCACAAAATTCCTATTCCTCAAGTACCATTCGCGGCAAGGTGCCGCCCCGTGCTCCACCGCCCAAGATGCGTGATTTGGTAGCAGATCAAAACGAGGAGCCGCCTCGTTGCGGCAGTGTCATGTCCACCCGAAGTGTGCGACCTGTTAGTCTGGAAGACCCGTATGACGACCGTAACCAGCGGTCCTACATGAGCAGCTCCGTCATGTCTCGCAGGGCGGACAATGTCTCTCACTCGTCGTCTCAGTCTTTCCATTCGTCAACGTCGAAAGAGCGGGCCTATCCTCCAGAGAACCCATATTTGCAACATCAGCCGCCACCACGTCCGCCGATGAGACAGGTCTCCAACTCATCCACAGTGCAGACTGTTACGTCGGGTTCGGAGAATTGGGAGACGTATGACGATACTTCGGAGCCCGAGGCGGATGCAAGTGACGTCTACTATGCCAAACTCCGAGCGGCGCACGGCAAGCGATTTGCTCCTGATGAGCCCAATCCTGCGGGGAAGAAAATGAAGGGTATCCGGAGCGTTCCATCAGACGAGAGAATTGGCGAACAGAATGGTCAATTGGTGAGAGTTGACGGAAGGGATGGTGGATGGTCCGATGATATGGAGCCGTACTGAGGAATTGCCTTGCAGTCGAGTTCTCCGGAGAAACGGGCGGCATCAGTTCTATCATCTTCCCAACAATCTCTCCAGAACAACCATCCAGATGGGATCAGGTGTTCTGACCCAGCCAGCTACATTAATGATCACGATGATCAATTGTTGGGCATCATCTTTCATTCTAAAAATTCTGTGTTTTGTGCGCTTCGTTGGTTTGATTCCCGCGTTCTGGCATTGGCGTTTTTTGGTCTGCGTTTTTTAATACTCTCGGGATAGTTAGCTGATCCGTGTTTTTTTTCCCCCTCCTCCTCTTCTTGCTAATAATGCTTGCTATGCTGGTGGCGGTAAAAAATGGGCTTTTCAAGCGCTGGCGTGATATGAAATGAACCAGTTGGCCGGTTTTTTTTTTGCTCAGCATTGAGTGTTTGTGTATGTATGTATGTATGTGTGCATGTGTGTATTTTTTTTGTTTCCTCTTTTCGGGGTTTTCGTCTTTTATTATTGAGGATAACGATGATATCTCTTTTCTTGTGCCTTTTTTTCTTTTTTGCTATCACTGTTAATAATGTACGTACGATACGTATTATTCCTAAGTTTGCTCGCTGTTCTCGGTTGTTCTGGATTTTTTTTTTGCTTAGAACAAACGAGTAATTGTTAGTAGTATTCAATAATCCTTTGGTTTGGTTGGACACGAGAAAATCATTTCTTGACGGCGTAGTAAGCGTAGTAGATGCAATTCTTAAATTATGCTGGGGCCGGTGCACATACAACTTGCCGGGTACAGTACATTTCGCAAAAGTAAAGAACGCATATATTTAAATTGTATCTATCATATGATAATATTGTACAGTACAAATACAAGAATAAGAAATACAGTTTTTTCTCTCCTCCCTTCCCTTACATACATAATAGGCGGAGGGAGCAGTTCGACTGAATGCTGGAATTCCAGCCCTATACTATACTATATCATTTATTATTCTTCGGGGCGAGGGAGCCCATCCACGAGTGATCTGCGTCGTTCGCCCCCTTGGATCCTCCTGCTTTCCCCCCATTCAGGCTGAATGCAAGAGGGGTTTTGACGCTGCTGCTATGCTGCGACTCGGCAGACATCGTCAGTTTGCGTGCCTCTTCGAGTCTTCGCACTGACTCGGCGCGGCCCAGGATTTCCATCGTCTCTGGTATTCCCGGTCCGGGAGCCCCTGCGGACAGGGCCCAGCGGAGGTAGTGGTAGAGTTCCTTCTTGAAGGCTTTGTCCTTGGCGATTCTGGCCGCCTCATCGTCACTGACATCGGCCGGAGACACCGAGTCGGCGACGGCTCCGGCACCGTCGTAGGACGAAATGTTGAAGCGGTGCGTCTCTGCATTCCAGTGGCTCTCGGGGACGAGTGAGAGAGCCGCTGCTGCTGTGTGCAGCGCTGAGAGCGGCACTACTGGACTTGAGCTCCCTGAGGATGCGTTCTTGCCAGATGCAGCGGGTTCGTAGGGCGGACGCTGCAGAGACGTCGTGAAGAAGGTCTGGTTGCGAGTCAAGAACTCTTCGGGTTTCGTGTACGATTTGGCGTCTGCTCGCAGCAGAGGGGTGATATAGCTGGCGAGAGTCCGACCCTGCAGGACGGAGTCTCTGATAGATAGATATGTGAGCATGTGATTCATTACTTCGCCATTCTGGCGGTATGTTGGGTGTACTCACAATTGCTCTTTCGACCACATCTTCTCTGCAGCCTCGCAAGTTCTGTTCACCATTTGTTCAAACTCGGCGCCGCCTTGGGCCGCAAAGCGCTGCGCGTGCGCCTTCTGAAGGAACCACAGCTTTTCAAAGGCAACAATCGTATTGCCTTTTGTAATCTTGAGATCGAACTACACGATAGTTAGGACGAGGCTTCTCAATCAACATTTCAATAGGCAGCTTACGATGTCTTTCAATTCTTCTAGACTGAAAACATCTGACTTCTGGGTATGCGACCAACCCAACAAGGCTGCAAAGTTTACCAATGCTGCGGGCATGATGCCTTCCACGTCTCTGAAAAACGATATATCGATATCGGCATTGCGCTTACTCAACTTTTGTCCGTTCTTGTCGACCAGCAGCGGTACGTGGCCGAATTGCGGAGGAGTCCAGCCGAAGGCGTTATACAAGGCGACGTGCATTGGCGTCGAAGCCATCCATTCCTGTGAGTCGCAGTCAGCATAGCTGCAGCCATCTAGTCCGAAGTAGTAGATCGCGCACAGTGCCCCGGATCACATGAGTGATCTTCATAGTGTGGTCATCCACAACATTCGCAAGGTGGTAGGTTGGATGGCCGTCAGACTTCAGCAGAATCGGATCTTCATAGACTCGATCGATAAAATCCAGGTGTTTCTTCCCACCATTTCGATTCTGCCCAGTCTTCCCATACACCAGGTCGTCGAACAGCGGATATCCGTCTGCCTTTAACCGAACAACATACGGTTCACCTTTTGCGGCCCTCTCCTCTGACTCTTCTTGGGTGATATCGAAGCACTTTCGGTCGTATCCAATGGGCAGTCCCGCCTGGTTGCGATGTCTTGCTAGAGCGTCCAGACGCTCTGCACTACAGAAGCAGCGGTATGCATGGCCGGTTGAGATCAATTGTTCAGCGTGAGACCGGTAAAGGGCGGTTCTTTCGGACTTGACCACAGGTTAGTTGTTTGAACGACCGAAAAGAACTCCCTCTCCGACGTACCTGTCTATACGGGCCATAAGGGCCACCCACATTAGGGCCTTCAAACGATTAGTTCCTCAAACATAAATTCCACCCAGCAAAGTTCTCACCCTCATCCCATTGTAGCCCAGCCCACTGGAGATCCTCGTACAAGCGCTCTTCTGCGCCCGGGATCGTTCTTTTCTGGTCTGTATCTTCAATGCGCAGCAAAAACTGCCCTCCGGTTCGTTTGGCCAGCAGATAATTGAACAGCGCCGTCCTCAGCGAGCCGAGATGAAGATAACCGGTGGGCGAGGGGGCAAAACGCGTCCGGGCAGGTCCATCAGGCAGGCCACCTTTGCCCTTCTTGCCGGTGCGGAGGACCCGCGGAGAAGAATTGTTCGACGCGACGGAGTGATTGGCTCTGCATTGGACGCAGATCCACGACAGACGGCGAAACAGGCGGTAACGGGGGCGCGTCATCTTGACAAACAAGTCAGAGCCATCGAGACAATGGCTTTTGTCCTGCTTAAGACAGGTTGATTTGGACGATTGAACAATGGACAAGCAGATAGAATAACATCTCTGCGCGGGAGCTCCACTGCGAGTTGTCGATCATAAGTTAGCGCCGCTGAAATTTCCCGCCCGGCAGAAATCTAATCAAGGCCTCCTGCAAAACACATTCGGTCCCCAAACACGGTTTTTTTTTTGCAGATCGCTGCTGTTGTTTTGTTCGGTAGATGATTCTCCATCGGGTTTTGAATTCTTCTTTACAGTCCCATAAGCTTGCAAGTTTTCTAGTGCAGGATTCTGCACTCCCAAGACGCCGATAAGTACGCCCAAGATCTTATCCACCGTATAACAGCGCTCTGATAGCTAACACTTCTTCTATCTCCTAGTGTCGAACGCAGCCCATATTGACCTATACGGTATGAAAAGTGAATGAAATATATTTCGGCAGGATGCGAAACTGAACAATGTTTATTGCAGAGGTCCTGGGAATCGAACGCAACGCGACCAAGGAAGAGATCCGTAAGGCTTACCGAAAGGTATTGACAAAGATCATTTATTGTCAGGTCTATCTCACAGTTACTTATGTCACACGCAACAGGCAGCTCTAGCAAACCATCCGGATAAGGTGCCAGAGGCGGAGCGAGAAGCTGCGGAGGCCAGATTTAAAACCGTGCAACAAGCCTATGACATCCTATACGATGAGGAGAAACGGCAGGTGTACGACACACATGGCATGGCCGCGTTTGACGGGTCGGGCAACCCTGGCATGGGCGGCGCTCCTGATCTAGATGACATATTGTCGCAGATGTTTGGGATGGGCGGCCCTGGCGGTATGCCAGGCTACGGCTATGGACCTCGCTCCAACAAGCCCAGGAAGAGTCCCAACGAAGAGCAGAAGTATGAAGTCAGTCTTGAGGATCTCTACAAGGGGCGGACGGTCAAGTTTGCCAGCACGAAGAACGTGATCTGCAGTCTGTGCAAGGGCAAAGGTGGCAAGGAGAAAGCTACGGCTAAGGAATGCTCCGCCTGTGGGGGACATGGTAAGAGTATCTCGACCTGTCACAGGTACAGCTGTGGCTGATTGGTCTGGCTAGGATACAAGGAGGTCTTGACTCGGGTTGGACCACTTTTGACTCAGTCAACAGTCGCCTGCACCGTTTGTCAAGGGCAGGGTAGCTTTTTCAGTCCGAAGGACAAGTGCAAGAAGTGCAAGGGAGCGAAGGTGACGGAAGAGAAGAAGATGCTGGAGATCTATATTCCCCGGGGAGCCCAGTAAGTGTTAAATATGAATCCTGGTTGGATCGAGATGCTGACTCATTCCAGGGAAGGGGATAAGATCACGTTGGAAGGCGAAGCTGATCAAGTGCCGGGCCAGGAGCCAGGCGATATCATCTTTCATATCGTCGAGGCTCCGCATCCCGTTTTCCGCCGGGCTGGCGCTGATCTCACCGCGTCTATAGAGATCACTTTGGCCGAGGCTCTCGCAGGCTTCTCCCGGGTGGTCCTGAAGCATCTCGACGGCCGGGGGATCGAGCTTACCCATCCGAAAAAGAAAGGAGACGTCCTCCGTCCAGGCCAGGTGCTCAAGGTCCCCGGAGAAGGGATGCCCCTCAAACGGAGCGACGCGCGGGGCGATCTGTACCTGGCGGTCGATGTGAAATTCCCTGACGACAAGTGGACACCTAGTCCGGCTGTGCTGGAGAAGCTGAAGGAGATCCTCCCGAAACCGGGTCCTCCGATCGAGGCAGATACGGTTGACGAAGTGGACTACGACCCCAACGCGGATATCGAAGATTTTGGAGCTGGCGATCCTCGGGGCGGCTCTGGATGGGTAGACGAGGACGAAGAAGACGGGGAACATGCGCAGTGCGCAGCCCAGTGATCAATCAGTCCATAACCAATATCGTTTCTTCATTCTTTCCCCCTTTTCTCCGTAGTAGATACAACTCTTCTCTCTACTGACTCAGCCTGACTGACACATTGACGTTCACATTCATTTTCCACTCCTTCTATCTTTCCAGTGGGTCATTATTAATGGCATGGATTGGAGTTGGGATTATTGAATGAACGAATGGATGAATACCTCTGTTTTTTCCTCCTTCTCATCAATTGAAGATACTACCCATTGCTTGTCACCATACTTAACCTGACCTGCCTGGGGCTTCTAACCACGCGTCTAGACAAGAATGTCTTTTTTTCCCCACCCCCTTTTCTTTTCCTCCCTCGTCATAATGAACGTGATTTTTGTGGATGGGATGTGATGTCATGCAATGCACTGCAATGCGGTGCCATGCTATTGACGAGAAAGATACCTAGGTACCTGCTAGTGTTGTTGATGAGCCAATGAATTGATTTAGTTAGTTTGCTCCGTACGTAGACTTCGCAGAAACATCGTTGTTGCTTATTATTATTGCCTTTCTGTTTCGTATATATTCTAGGAAACGGCATAGATATAGTATTTTGACCTCTACTTCCTGCTCCTCTGCTCCTCTTCTCTACACTATGATGGATACCTGGCACTGCCCGCTGCTTCGTGACCTTGTGCTGCCTCGACTGGCGTCGATGTCGATTGGCCACAAATCCAGCTTGGATAAAACCATACGCTTCGTCTGCCATCTTCACTTCTTTTTACCTTTCACTTCTTTCTCGTCTCTTCACTTCTTTTACTTTTATTATGATTAAGGTCGTACTCGCCTTCCTGATTTGGAAGCACTTATTTACTGTTTTTCCATTTATCACAAGTCTGCTTTCCTAACTGGGAAATTGTCATTTACCCTGTTGGCTCCTTCCTGGTCTGCGTCACTACTACTGCCTCGACGCGTCTGCCTACTTCTTCTCCTCCCAACCACCATTTCTCTGTACTCATCCTCATTACCTCTCTGAGAATCACCTCTTCTAAAGTACGTTGTCGTGAAATTTCCCTACAGTGAACAAAGGAGTCTTTATAAGCAGTGAGTGACAACAGAGTACTTCGACCGAATGCTAGCAATTGTTAGGACTGAAGCCATGCCCCGTGAGAACGCCGCCATAGCCATGAGCATTCTTGACAACTACAATATATCCCACAGCCATCGATACGAATTCCAGAATACAGCGCAGTTAAAGAACTTTTTAGAGAGATCTTACCGTGCGTTTGAGAAAGGCACCAGCCCTCAGTTTGTCGGCGTGGGGAGCATCGGCGTCGACAGCATCCAGTGGATAGATAAGAATCGGCGAGAATTGCCTCCGATGCGACTGCTCTACGATGAAATACAAAAATGCCTCGTCATCAAGTTCGCGAGCAAACCACACAATGTGGCTTTTGCGGAATTCCGTGCCATGTTCGAAGATGCATACAGAGCCAAAGGGGTTTCGCGGTATGATATAGTTTGCATGGGTCCGTCTCGGTATCGAGGTTCCAATGGACGGCACAAGGAAGCCGATGAAAGCTTCAAACCTGTGACTAGAAGCTTGGACGATAAACCAAGTTTCGTAATCGAAGTTGGGCTTTCTGAGTCGTTGAACCAACTTCGAAGTGATGCGTTCCACTGGTTGACGAAAACCAACGGTCAGAAAAATTAGTCATATTGATCCATATCAGGCTCGCTCAGAAAGTCCTGGAGATTGAACGCTGGGAACTTCGACCCGATCCGTTCGTGAGGTAAGCGACTCCTGGAAATGCTAGCAGGCCCGATAAAGTCCAGGCGTTGAAACTTTCGATGTCGACTGGGACTCCCCAAGTAACTTCTATTGTCGGCAATTCCACATCCCTCAACCTTCCGTGGAACCTGATATTCGACACCGCTCCAGTAAATCCTGCCACTCCTCTGATCGGCGAGTTTATCATCCCTCCCCAAGACTTACAAGCATTCGTCCGGCAGTATTTCAGGATATGTCGCTGAGTTTCTTCGGGTTAGCCGCCGATCAGCAATGAGGCATTGGTGTAGGTGGACTCGCGTACCGCAATGACTTCGTGTCGATTCCTTGAAGGTTGATACTACTGAGTCTTGAAGGGGAGCCAATAGCGGTTCAACTGTCATGTGCATCCTGCACAGACTACTACTCATACTCCTGTATCTTGCTCTCCCGCAGCTCTAGTTTCTGCCAATACAGAGATCATCCTGATGTTGATATTGCTCTGCTTTTCCTTTGCTTTGACCATAGTTAGCACCAGCAGGGGCATAACATCAATGCATGCTTCTTCAGAGCTTTTGGGCAAACAGCAAAGCCTTAGCGAAGCCTATAACAAATCCTATAACAAAGCCTGTAATGAAGACTACTCCGGAGTCTACCTACTAGGTAGGTAGTGAAGACTGTAGGGAAACCAAAAGCAATGGTCACTACGGAACTTCCCACACCACAGGCGGTGAGCACAGCGGACCAATCAGCGCACGAATAAATGCAAGTTGAGATAACAAGCGCGGGGTCCCCTCCCCCACATACCTAAGTAGGTCATGGGAGTCAAAGCTCGGATATTTATCCAACGGTGAATATACCTTTAGTAATAGCTCTGATTTCTGATCGAGGTCGGAGAAAGTCCGGCAGCCTCACTCCGCTCACCGAGGTTATGATCGTATTGTTGGTTCGCGTCACCGGAGTGTTCGCCGGGCACAGCGCCGCCGCCGCCGTCATGGTAAGAAGCATGATACAGACTTGAGGCTTTGAGCACCCATTCACTAATATCCTTTCGGGCAAGCTCCAGAACCCTTTCCAACAAGGCGGTGTTGCTAACCATTGAGATGGCGCCATGGAACCAGGCATCGTATTGCCCCAATCTACATATCTGACTCATATGCGGAGTCTTTGTTACTGTCTTAAATCCCCCCCATGCGGCATCCCGCGTTTTGCGGTGGATACCGCACGGGGGGCAATTATATATAATACCTATTAATTAATCCTTCGTTCTCTGTTGGTGTCTCTCTCTCATCCGCGTCTCTGCCACTGCGAAAATACCTGAAAAGAAGCGGATTCGATTCAACATGCCGTGCGAGTCGCGAACGTCATGCGAGGGCTGCACCTGCAATGGTCGCGAGAATTCCCAGCCCATCAACATCGAGGATTGTCAGCAGGAATTGCTGGCCCTGCGAAAGCGAGCCCAGGAGCTAGAAAGCACCTTGGCGGCTCTCAAGAATGACGGCGACGGGGCATCGAAGACGTCTTCGTCACTGGCAACAAGTCGCAAACTGCGCTCGGCGAGATGGTTCAGCAGCGAAACCAACCCGGCCATGAGCACCATATACATCGAACGATACCTCAATTACGGAATCACCCGAGAGGAGCTGACGTCAGGCAAGCCCATCATTGGGATTGCTCAGTCCGGTTCCGATTTGGCTCCTTGCAACAGGTATCATCTGGAGCTCGCAAAACGGGTCCGCGAGGGAATTCGATCTGCCGGAGGCATTGCGTTTGAGTTTCCCATGCATCCGATCCAGGAAAGCTCAAGGCGACCTACTGCGTGTCTAGACAGGAATCTGGCGTATCTGGGTCTCGTTGAGATCCTATACTCCTATCCATTGGACGGGGTGGTGCTTCTGACGGGATGTGATAAGACGACGCCTGCATGTCTGATGGCTGCGGCCACAGTTGTGAGTTTTTGAGTCTTCAGCCCTGCCACACGTAGCATCCTGTTAACAGCGCTACCAGAACATCCCAGCCATATGTCTCAATGTCGGT
The DNA here is from genome assembly GCF_000968595.1 of Rasamsonia emersonii CBS 393.64. Taxonomy (NCBI): domain Eukaryota; kingdom Fungi; phylum Ascomycota; class Eurotiomycetes; order Eurotiales; family Trichocomaceae; genus Rasamsonia; species Rasamsonia emersonii. The sequence goes on from NW_013563281.1 coordinate 46,838, forward strand.
CCGATGATCAACGGTTACGTCAAAAACGAACGGGTTGGCTCTGGAATGGTCGTCTGGAGGGGTCGGGAACTCTTTGCTGCAGGGGAGATTAATCGCGAAGAATTCATCGACCTTGTGTCCAAAGGGTATGTGGATGACATCGTGAGGCGGTTTCTAATCTCTCTCAGAGAAATTCCTGACTTTGGAGCACAGAGCACCGTCCGTAGGCCACTGCAACACCATGGGAACTGCATCAACCATGAACGCACTCGCAGAGGCCCTTGGCATGGCCCTTCCTGGATCCGCTGCTATACCTGCTCCATACCGCGAAAGAGCACAATGCGCCTACGAGACTGGTCAGCAGATTGTCGAAATGGTGCTGGCTGACCGGAAACCCAGCGACATCATGACCCGTGAGGCCTTTGAGAACGCCATCGTCGTAAACACGGCTATCGGAGGCAGTACAAATGCGCCGATTCACATCAATGCGATTGCGAAGCACATGGGCATAAACATAACCGTTGAGGATTGGGACAAGATTGGATTTCATATTCCTCTGCTCCTCAACATGCAGCCGGCGGGAGAACTGCTGGGAGAAGAATATTTCCGGGCAGGAGGCCTTCCCGCCATCATGGCTGAGTTGCTCGATGCAGGGAAACTGAATGCCGACGTCCTCACGTGCAACGGCCGGACCATTGCAGAGAATGTTCGCGGTAAGTATTCATGGGATCGTCGGACGATTCGTGAGTTCCGAAATCCCATCCTCGAGAATGCTGGCTTCCGCCATCTTCAAGGGAATCTGTTCAATTCGGCCATTATGAAGACTTGCGTCATCTCGGCCGAATTTCGGAAGAAATTCCTTGAGAACCCCGAGGATCCTGACGCGTTTGAGGGCGCCGTAGTCGTCTTTGATGGACCGGAAGATTATAACCAGCGAATCGAGAGCGATTCAACTTCGGTCGATGACAAAACCATTCTGATTATGCGTGGCGCCGGTCCACTGGGCTATCCTGGTGCAGCGGAGGTGGTGAATATGCACCCTCCCGGGCGTCTATTGAGGGAAGGCGTTCATTCCCTCCCTTGTATCGGGGACGGAAGGCAGTCTGGAACTTCCGGCTCTCCGTCTATCTTGAATGCCAGTCCCGAAGCGGCAGCCGGGGGTAATCTTGCTCTCCTGAAGGACGGTGACAGGATTCGGGTGGACCTGAAAAAACGCCGTGTGGATATCTTGATCTCCGAGGAGGAGCTGCGGAAACGGAGAGCGGAGCTGGAGTCTCAAGGAGGCTATGAGGGGCCCGAGAGTCAGACTCCATGGCAGGAACTGTTTAGAAGAGAGACTGACCAGCTGAGTGAGGGAATGGTGCTGAGAGAAGCTGTCAAGTACCAGCGCATAGCACAGCGCTGGCCCGAGCCTCGACATAATCATTAGGATTATTACCTAGTACGATCAAAAAAAGGTACTTCAAGCCTTTGAGTAACCAGACAGCGCCACATTGTTTGTAACAATTCTATCCTGCCTGTCTAGAGTCTAGACTCGAGAGGCATCTCGTACGGTACCACGTCCAAGGCGCGACAGATGGGTACTCCTCGTGGATAGCTGGAATGGATTCTCAGAGGAATAGAGCAGTCTGAGCCGAGTCTGATTTGTTCTTGCAGAGGCTTGGCATTGTTATTATTAGTCTCAGATCCACCTAGAAACAGGACGGGACTCGCGAGAAAGCCTTGCATGCGAGCTTAGAAGAATAGAATCTGCTAACTTGGCGATCCAACACAGCTTCGAAGGCAAAGATATCAGCAATTGGCGGTACAAAGGAATGGACTGGGGCTCTACTCCATACTCCGTACTCTGTAATCAAAGCACGGACCTCCATACTCTATGCCTATCAGATTGGGGTCCATTCTTCGATTTCTTATCACCATTAGAAGACTGGATGGGATCTCTCACCGATGGGATCGTTACGCAATCACTGCATATGCACGATTATGGTGAACGAGGCACAGATTCCATCATTCCCCGAACGAGATGCGGATGATCAGGAATGTGTCCAAATCAACGTGAGGTCCATCACATGCATCAATGCTCGTCTTCCCTGTCGACTCGAGGTCGACGAAAATGCGCCGGGTGGGAGACGTGCCAAGGAGGATGGTCGTTGACAGCGATTGTTGCCCAACGCAACCGCCGACCGAAGCTGGGATCCTTCCCTAAGTGGAACTCCGGCTGAGGGCGAGGCGGTGAACTGGCCAAGCTGACACAGCATTGCGCACGCGTCGACGGGCTGCTTGCACAGCGCTATGCCTGCAGCTGCCATGCGCATCAGCGAACTGCATTTGCAGTACTGAGCCAGGGTCTTGGGCCGCAGAGCAGTGTTTCACACTTTCACTTTGACACTTTATCGACGACTTCCCCTAGGTCGCTACGGAGCAGGCACGATCTACATCCGTAACGGCTGCGATGCTCGGTCGCAGCTTCCTTCTCCGGTGGGTCGCCTAAGCTCGCGGCCCGCCCGGGACACCAGCCAACTCTAACGGGCTGCAGGAGCGACGGTGCTACGCTCTAGCCCTCGATATAAAAATTTTTTGTGCCTGCACGCCTGCGCGTTGAAACAAACGCCACGGTCAGGGCCGCGCCATCCCCTTCTTTCGCGCCATCTCCATTTTGCCAATATCTCGCGACACCACGATCATGCTCGCCGTCCAGTCAGAAGCCAGATTCTCGCCATGTACTCGCTATAGTGGCTGATATCGCCCTCCGAGGCCGCGTCGAAGCCATCTGTGGGCTGTGGCACCTGGTCCTACCACCACTTTTTGGCTGATCCCTCTATCGATTGTGTGCTCCCCCTCCTATCTGCGCTTCCCCATACAAATTATCCTTTCCCCCGGACCGTAGGCGTTTGTAACCGAAGCAGCTTCTTCCTGCGTCCGTGACTCGGTGCGAAGCCTCCATTCTTCATATACCGGGGTCAGCCGTCCTTTCTTTCGACCTTATCTTGAGTCTGCCACACCGGATTCTTTGCAACTTCCCCTTACTTCTCTTGCAAATTCTTGTGGCTTGCAGACTTGTTCCCTTGGTCACCATGGAGGTCAACTTATAACATTTACTGGTGGCTTCCCCCGCCATTCTTCATCGTTGTCGCATTCTGATTTCCATCGCCTGTTACGGTCGATACTGTACGGCATCGAGACTCGTTGGACTTTGCGACTTTCATCTTTCCTGCCTAGAATTTGGGCTATACATCATGGCTCCCAACCTCTTCATCTTTTTCCGCAATCTCTTTTGCCCTATTTATTTGTTCCAAAAGGGGGAGCGTCTGGAGGGCTCGATCACCAAGGATGAGCACTGGGACTCGCCCGTGCCGGGCACCTATCGATACATACCCAGCCGCGGGTGGCATCTCATCCGACGAGATGATGCCGAAGAGGACGAGAAGGAACCCCAGCCAGTTGTCTATTGTCGCATCGTCCACCGCTACCTCCTCGCCTCCGATATGGAACGGCGATGCCGCTGGTACACTGTCGTCCAGGAGGAGGGCGGCGAGCCCGAGCGGTGTCTCTTCTTCCGTTTGGACGATGGTTATACGTGGGTGATCGGATGGGACAAGCGGGGGAAATTCATCCCGGGACCGTACCGCAGGTGGTGTTACGACAAGGAAGCCATGACCATGCGACGAATGGACTCGTACGTGGACTGTTCGGCGTCGACCTCTCGGAGCAGCAGCATTGTTCCTTGACGACTTGACTCTGATTGTTTCCACATTTTGGCGCGACAATCTTATTTCGAATTTTTTTTTGTCTCGGACTGGAAGCGACATCTATCTGTCTGTGTTTTATGTTTTCATAAAGGGCATCATTTCTTTCGGGGTTTCGTTTAAGCGATGGCGTTCTCAGAGAGGGAAAAAGGGACAAGGCGATCTAAAGCATTATTTTCATTGAATGTACTCCATATAGAATGAGCAGGCGTCAGGCGTTCTTGTGATATTATATAGAGATTAGATCCACGGCTCGCGCCAATGTGACCTTCACATTTCTCGTCAATCAAAGACAATCTCGTAGATTCAATTGAAAATTAATTCCCAATCACAACTTTGCCGATTTATCATTTGACGACGACAACGACGACGGCTGATTCAGCAACCTTTCCAACCCCTTCCGAATCTTCTCGTCCATCCCTTTGTTTTTGGCTGGTCGCATACTATCCCTCTCGACAAACACATGCGTGAACCCGCCCACGGCCTTGACGGCCTCCTCGCCGCGGCGGAACACGCCCACTTCGTAGGTGACGCTGGACGAGCCCAGCCTGGTGACGCGCAACCCGAGATCGAGCACGTCAGGGAAGGACACTGAGGCGAAGTAGTCGCAGTAGGAGGAGACGACGAGGCCGATTTGGTTGTGGGGTGGTGTGTCTGATTGGGATTTATTTTTATCTTTATTACTGTTACTGCTGTTGTATGGATCCAGTCCACAGTGCGTAATGAGATAGGTGTTGATGATGGAGTCGAAGAGAAAGGCGTAGATGCTGTTGTTGAGATGGGCGTACATGTCATTATCGGACCTGGAAGGTGGTTGTTTAGTAGCTAGTTGAACTATTGAAAAATGAAAAGCTTTTGCAAAAGAGTGATTGCGTATAGCTTATGATTGCGTACAGCAGGTGAATGGATAGGTATGGTCGATCTCACCATCGTGTTCGATACTCCAAGTGGAATGGATAGTCTTGACGCGTTCGGCGCCTCTTGGCTTCTAAAGTATCTGCGAGAGGTGCCATTGAATGGAATTGTGTTGGCGACGATGGAATTTAATGACTGGCTTCAGAGCAAGGAGAGAAATGGCACTATGTACAGTACAGTACAGGTAAGACGTTCAGAGGTATAATTGAACTATAGGGAACATGAAGTGTATTTTCCACGTGATATGAGTACAGTCGTTTGAATTAGAAGTCACGAGAAGTGTAGCAGCTGCAGGAGAAGCTTGATAGATTCCAATGCAAGGTTAATTTACTGTCATGCAACGAGGACAGCGGGCATTGAAGATCGGTTTCCTTTCTGGGCGACGAACCGAGGTTCATTGCGGGGAACGCTGGATTATCTAAGCATTCTTCCCGCGAGGTCATCACGAGACTGTATGCTGTGCATGCATTGTACTTTTCTATGAGAAAATCTCTCTAGAAAGACAAAGAATTAATCAACGGAATATTGCGTTATATTGAATACTATTGCTGCGGCAATGAATCCAACTTCCTTCAGTACCTATACAGCCGTAGGACTGCCGACTATACCAGTTCCAGACTTGAGTCCCCACCACGCGAGCAGCCATGCGGGAGAAAAAGTTTCCGCCGGAAGACAAACATCATACTCCAGACGTACGTCAGCGTATACCAAACTCTCTCCTCTTGACTTGATTATGTGTTTTCTTCCTGTTTCATAAGCGTTCGGTCCGTCGGTCACTCCCTTGGCGCCCTCCGCGAGGATCACCGCTTATTTGGCGCGGCGAGGCCGCCTTTTTTCTCCCAGCTTGGCCCTCGTCCCCGTCGACACCACCATGCAAGTCCCCCCTCCTGATCCCGTCGAGCCGCCGCCAGATGTCGCAGTCACACCCTGCGATCCCTGGCCTGGCCCGTATTACTTCGAGGGCGGGTTGCGAAGGGTGAAGCCCTACCACTACACGTACAATACCTACTGCAAGGAGCGGTGGCGGGGTAGAGAGCTGCTGGAGATCTTCACCACCGAGTTCAGGGATCGACCGCCAGAGTATTATGTGCGTTTGTCCCAGAATCTCCGTTATATCTACTATCAATGTACACTCAACTGACTGTTTCTTGCGCGCAGAAACATGCCATCGAGTCTGGTCAAGTCACTGTCGGCGGCAAAGTCGCATCCCCCACGACCCGAATCAAGAACGGCGAGGTCATTTCTCACACGCTTCACCGGCATGAACCCCCGGTCACCGGCCAGCCCATTGGTATCATCCACGAAGACGATGATCTACTCGTGATTGACAAGCCCGCGGGCGTGCCCGTCCACGCCGCCGGTCGTTACCACTTCAACTCGGTCGTGGAGATTCTACGATCAGAGCGTGGCAACGGCTTCAAGCCCCATCCTTGCAACCGTCTGGATAGGCTGACCTCCGGCGTCATGTTCTTTGGGAAACACCCCAGGCAGCCGACAATTTCTCCAAGAAGCTGCAAGAACGGAGCGTTCAGAAGGAGTACGTTGCCCGCGTGAAAGGCCGGTTCCCGGACGGGGTGATTCTCTGCGACCAGCCCATCATGCAAGTGAGCCCGAAGTTGGGGTTGAACAGGGTGCGAGCCACTGGGAAAGAGGCGAAGACCAAGTTCCGTCGGCTGGCATACTATCCACCTCGGGAGTCGACAGATCAGCCTCAGAGCAATGGGAATGTAAACTCTACGGCAGAAAACAGAGCGGCCACACCCCCGCCTGTTGCGAACGAAGAGGAAGGCTACAGCATCGTCCACTGTCTGCCCTTGACGGGCCGCACGCATCAGATCCGTGTCCATCTTCAATTCCTGGGTCACCCCATCTCCAACGATCCCATCTACTCGAATCGGCGCGTCTTCGGACCGGACCTGGGCAAATATGACACCACTGCGGATCGAGACAGTGAGATTATCTCGCGTCTATCTAACATGGGCAAGACCGAGCTTCCTGACACTCCCGCGTATCGTACACACCTGACCACACCTCCGGTCGTGGAGCCGGGGACAGACCCGAGTGTTGTCGAGGAGATAATGTCTCGCGAGCACGAGGCGGCCGTGTACGATTACCACAAGCGCAAGGGCGAGAGGCTCTCTGGGGAGCGCTGTGAAGTGTGCGACGCACCCTTGTACACGGATCCCGGCCCCCACGAACTGGGCATCTTCCTGCACGCCATTGCATACTCCGACAGGAACGGCGACTGGAAGTACCGCAGCAAGATGCCCTCGTGGGCGCTGCCGCCAGAGGGCATGGAGGGTCCGACCGAGGTGCCCGACTGGGTCGAGCCCGAAAATGAGGACGAAGTCATCGTCAACAACGGCTACTCGCCGGGCCAGACGAGCATCGATCCCAGAAACGTCGCCGGTGAGGACGACGTCCTGGCCCTCGTTCGAGGAGTCGGTCTGGTCAACCTTTCCCAGAGTATGAGAAACGGGGAAGAGGCGAGGCCGCAGCAGGCTCAGCAAGAGGAGGAAAAGGAAAAGCCACAAGAACAGGAACAGCAGCAGCAGGAAGCTACATCTGCAGCTACAGCAACAGCTTAGCTTAGAAGAGCAATCTACAGTACAGTATATAGTTTGGTAATTTGAAAAAAAAATAATTTTTTTGAAAATTTATCTTGTTTTTCTTTTTTTCTTTCTATCTCTGCGTTAGATTTCACTTGAACCATGATCACCTCATGACAATGACATGAGGCCACGCAGATAGTGAATCATTATCGAAAAAAAGTACTGTACATCGAATCGACAAGGAACCACTAGCTATTAGTACCTAGGTAGTTCGTCCCAAGTAGACCCGATGACGCAAAGAAAACTGTTCCATTTCGTTTCGGGAGAACATTTTCTTTGTCTTCTTGTCTTTTTTCTTCTTCTTCTTCCCGCGCTAGATGAGGACCGGAAAGAAAGAAAGAAAAGGTTGAGCAAGCACATTGCATTCTTTTTTGCTTTTTGCGAATTTCGTTAACCGCCACAGATGCCCATGTAAAACCAACCCCGTTCCCCTTTCCGAGGAAAGAAACCTGCAACACATAAAACAAGAACATGGAACCAACAAAGGGAAAGAGGGAAAATAAATTTATCTTGTTCATGCATGGCATCGCGAATCTATGACTCGGTGGTGACACGGGCCTTGGCGTTGGTGACCTTGACACCCAGGGCCTTGGCCTTGGCCAGGATCTCAACGCGCTTGCGGGAGGAGACGGCGCTGGCGATCCTAGAGAGAGCATACCCGTCAGCCATGTTCAATTCCTTGCAACGGTTTTTTTGACCCTCTCCATTCCGTCTGTACTAGGCATATTGGGGACATACTCAGCGGCGTAGGTGCGGTTGTGCATGAGCAGGAGCTCAACGTCCTTGGGGTTGTGGACGAGGAAAGCCTTGTGGCCCGAGGGCATCATGTGCTTGGTCTTCTTGTTGCTGCCATAACCAATCTAGATAATCCAGAACCAATTCATCAGCATCAATCCGTATAATCAACTCAATCGATCTCGACAGAGGACGTAAAAAGCGTTCCACTGGGCAAGGAAGGGTACCGGGGAAAACGTACGGATGGCATAGGGATCGAGCCCTTGAAGCGTCTACGGACGCGGTTGTCGATACCCTTGGGCTTGCGCCATGCCTCCGGCACACACTTGAAGCGGTCGGACTGGTGACGAAAGAAGCGCTTGGTGCCTATTATCCATCAAAAGATCCCATGTCAGCCATGATTCCCTCTCTGGGCCCTTCGTGTCGTCTGAATTCCCCTTCCATCATCTCAAAAAATCTCGATTGCGCCACTCCCACCCAGCAAACTCCCAAACAATCGACTTCGAGAAGGAGGAACAGAACAGGGCCGGGGAGAACATACGCTTCTTCACGATCGGGATGTGCTTCTTGGCGGAGACCATCTGGAGAGTTTCGTTAATAAAGAATTGTTCACTCGGTGGATTTCACTTTCGAGACAGTTTGTCAGAATCTCACCTTGTCGGTGTTGTCTGGGGGTCTCGCTGGCTGGGCGTTGGAGGGTTGTCGTGACGGTTATTCGAAACTCGATCTCAAAATTCGCGCTGAGGTTTGGGCCGCCCCGGCGGAGTCGTCGTCTGAGTGCAGCATCCGCGCTAGTGGCTCGCTAAGCGAGACGAGGGCTGTAGAGGGTTTGCGCTGTGAAAAGCCCTAACTTGCTGTTTTGGGATGCCAAGGCGGTTAGCAACCACCTGCATTAGGTAATCAGTACTAAATCAATTCGACACCTTAGGCTCTCAATGCGACGATTACAAGGACTACGGAGTATGGAGTGCAAAGAATTGATAATGTCAATGTATGGTAAAAAGAATAAGTGTTAAATCTACAGTAAGAGTCCAGTTATGTAGATGAGAAGCCCCCGAAGGTCTGGCGTAGGTCAAACAGGTCCATGTCTCTCGATTCCAAAAAAGGAAATATCAATAACCTCCCGTCATCTTCTAAGACATATATAAAAAAGCTCACACCAGGGGTCCTCCCTCCCGGGACCCGCTGGTGCTACGAAAACCCCCGCCTATGCTTTTGGCGGGCAGGGATTTTACTAGACCAAGTTTTTTTTTTAAGGATGGGTTCTTGGAACCAGAGGGATTCGAACGGGGGCCGTTGATCTGGATGTTAGTAGTGTAAGAGACTTAGGCAACTTAACCACTGCACCATCGCAGCCCCCATTTCTTAACAGGGAGAGAAGAAAAGGAATTATATATGGCCGTGGTGGGTGTGGTTGGAGGGGGAAGGGAGAGGGGGGGTTGAGCTTCTAGCGTACCGGTAGGTACCGCTGATTGCTGACTATGCACTGTCGTGTTACACTCGAGGTTAGTTGATTATATTACCCACTTGAATACACAGCTATCCTTGCAAAGACAATGCCATCTTCTCGCCATCCCTTTCCCCGCTTCTCAACATCTTCTCGAGTATTTCCAGGTCTGCCAGTGCCTCCTCAGGCCATTGTCTCCGATCCAAGGGTCCCCCTTTCGCAATGGACGCGGCAAAATCCGCAACTTCAGGTACCACGCCCTTGCCATCAAATGCTATATGCTGGTCCTCTCCGTTAACGAAGACTCCGTCACGAGACACGCTTACCACTCCTCCTTCACAGGACAGCTCAAACCCAAAGTCCTTGAAATCAGATCCATAGGATGCGGAAAACGTTCCGGTTGCGCCAGACTTGGTCTTCATGATCGCGTCGACTGTGTCAACCGGAGGGAGATGCTCTTGCAGGAGGTTTGTATGCGCCGACAGCGTCGTGATGGGATTCTCGGGACCGAGGAGCAAACGTATACCAGCAACAATATGGATACCGCCATCTAGGAGAAATCCACCCTGATATTCAGGGACTTTGCGCCATTCAGTCACTGATTCGAGTTAGTCGCATATTGTTGACAGCATCCGATTGAAGAGCTTACGGTAATATTTGAAATCCGTCTTGGTCATCGTATGAACGTTCACACGGAAGTTCTTCACCCGGCCCAGCTTCTGCACCTGCTCGGCGGCGTATAAGAACTGTGTGAAGTAGCGGAAATTCTCCGCCACCCCCCAGAAGATTCTCTTGGAATCGACATTGGAGTGATACCATTGCACGAGTTCTTGAGCTGTTGCGAGATCCTTTGCTATGGGTTTCTCTGAAAGCACATGTTTTCCCGCAGACAGCGCCTTTCGGATAAAATCTGGTTGGACTAGGATAGGAAGTCTACACAGCTTGAACAGTTAGCGCGATCAATCTCAACATAGGCGATAGGAAAGGAACACAGTACGCGATTATGACAGCCTTGATATCTTGGCGGGCGAGCAGATCTGCATAACCCTTCCCTGCACCAGAATCCTCAGAATACAGATCGACATCTGAGAGCCCGGAAGCCAGGCCCTGCGCAGATTTCAGGGACCGTGAATAGATCGCCTTCAGGGTAAGGTCTTTTGCGGCGAGAACGGCAGGCTGCCAATAGAGGTCAATGAATGCTAGAGCATCTCTCGAAAAAAAGAACTATATTGGGAGTCGACGAAAAGAGGGGTGAAAATACCAGATGTTCCTCGCGCGCAAAGATGCCTAGGTGCAACAAGTATTAGTCGCTGAGTGTGGAAGATCTATACAACCTGTGACACTATACCGCTCCCGATGATAGCAATTCCTATCGACATGACGACAATTAATGTCTGACTATACAATTGATGTGATATACATGTGTAGTCGAAATATAGACAAAGAATTCTGCCAAGGTTGACTATACAGCTGGCAGAACCAATGCTGGCAACGCTGATTATTAAATAAAAAATGAAGCATGCGGGGCACCGATAAGATAGTTACCAAAACGAGTGCAGAGCTTGCCAAGAACTGTCATCATTGCCTAAACAGTTTTTTTGCTTCTTGCATGGCGCTGTATGCAATACTTACAGGCTGAAAGGATTATCAGCAGGATCAATACAGGCTAAATTGGCATGAGTCGAATGCAGATGAAATAATAACCTGTCTACTGGTGCAGTGTTACCAGCCATTACAATTGCAGCGGCTGCGGTGTCTCGTCCATGCACGTTTCTTGCAGTCGCAGGCTCCTGTGATTTGTCTTCTGTGGAATTGCAAAAGGAATTTGCTTTTCTGTTAGTTTAAAGAAATCCTAACCTAAATAAAATAAAAGTAAGCAATCAGTTCCTGAACCTAATTACGGAGTTGTGCTCTGAAGGCTGGCCGATGCGCGACATTTGGCGTTCCCGCCCACTGACACGCTAGACGCGTCGCCTGTGCCTGCCCTAGGCGTCCGATCTCTAGCTTCCGCTGCGAAACCAAGTGTTACTCGTGACCCAACTCCTCTTCCTCTCGGCTTCGACATCCGTTATCCTTGTGTATCCATTATCTCTTTCACGCCGAATCGACCAAGTCGCTTCGGTCATATTTGTCGTCGCCCCTGTCCGGTTCCTCACCCGCTACTGTCTGATGGTTCGCTGATCCCCCCAGCGCCAGCTTCCCCGCCCTTCTCGCACGATGCCTGCGCGCACCCGACAAGCTCCATCCTCCACGGCGGAGGTCGTGGAGCCGGAGGAGGAGCAAGGTGGTCTTCGCCGTCTTCGTTTCAATGACCCGCTCTCATGGCGCGTGGGCAAGTCTGCTATCCCTGTCGCAGACCTGCTGCAGCGCTTGCAAACCCTCGCGCACGAGCTGTCGAAGATGGAACAAGATGAGACCGATAAAGATTCTCTGAAAAAGGTCTCGCAGGAATTAGCCAGCGGCCATCTTTTAGCACACAAAGATAAAGGTGTGAGAGCGTGGACGGCGAGCTGCATCGTGGATATTCTGCGCTTGTGCGCGCCGGACGCGCCGTTCACGGGGAATCAATTGAAGGTGCGAGAGCAATTATTGCTTTTTTTTTTTCGGAAGATGCTGACTATGGGATAGGATATCTTTACGTGCATTGTCACATCGATTATCCCGGCAATTGCAGATCCTTCCAATGCCTACAACACACAGCATGTCTATGTCCTGAACTCTCTTGCCGACGTCAAGAGTATCGTCCTCTTGACGGACCTTGACAATCCCGACTCATTAATTATCCCTCTCTTCGCGTCGTGTTTCGATATTGTCTCGGGATCTTCAAAAGCATCCACTGGCGAACAGATTGCCAAAAATGTCGAGTACGACATGACCCGCATGCTCGTGACCGTTATCGATGAGTCCCCCACTCTGGCCCCCGAGGTTGTCGATATTATCATCGCGCAATTTCTTCGCGTCGATCCGCGCGTCGTGGAGCAGCCCGGTAAGAAGGGCAAGAAGCCTGAGGCCACGATCGATGCGAACCAAGACACTCTTCTATTGAAAGATTATCCGCCCGCATATAACATGGCTAAGGCTATTTGCCATGCATGCCCCGAAAAGATGACCAGCCATATAAGCCAGTATTTCAACAACGTCATCATCGATTCCTCAGCGCCTTCGTCGGCGTTAAACGGCTCGAAACATTCTTCCAACCGGAGGGTCAGTCTTGATGAATCCGATGACGAGGCAGAGGACATCAAAGAGCTGGAGAAAGCCCATCGACTAATACGTGAGCTGTGGCGGGCATGTCCGGACGTGCTGCAAAATGTGATCCCACAGTTGGAGGCTGAGCTCTCTGCTGAGTCCGTCTCTCTGCGTCTCTTGGCAACACAGACCATTGGCGACCTGGCTGCTGGAATCGGTGTCGCTGGGCCTCCTCCATCCCCACCGATGGATCCTGCTGCGTATCCACCGGTGACATTGATCGGATATCCTCAAACCGTACCGCAGCCAAATGTTCTGCAGACGCCGTTGTCACCCAAGCCTTTCGCCCAAGTACATTCGTCTGCGTATGAGAGTTTCTTGAGTCGCCGCCAGGATAAGTCGGCTTCCGTTCGATCTGCATGGGCGACAGCCATAGGGCGCATCTTGCTTACCTCTGCTGGAGGCTGTGGTCTGAGTGAAGCGGACGAGCTCAGCTTGGTCAAGAGCTTGGCCATCGTACTTCGTGATGCTGATGAGAGAGTCCGGGTTGCAGCTGTGGATGCTATCGGCTCCTTCGGGTTCTCAGACATTGTCAACAAGCTTTCTGTCACTGGCGGGCTCGCGACTCCAGATTCGGTCCTCTCGATTCTTGCGGAGCGTGTTAAAGATCGCAAGCCGCAGGTTCGAGAGCATGCCATGAGAGTCTTTGCTCGGATGTGGGCGGTTGCCGCCGGTGAGATTGAGGATAACAACGAGCAAGTGGTGGCGCTCCTCAAGGACGCGCCATCTAAAATCTATGATGCTTTCTACACGAACGACCCCGATATCCAGGTCCTCATCGACCGCGTGCAATTTGAGTTCTTGCTCCCATTGAATTACCCTCCGATCAAATCTAAGCAGATCAAAGGGACTCCCGGCCAATCCCAGAAGCTCAGGAGTACCCAAGATGCTCCTAAAGATGCAGAAGGTGCTGTGGATAAGATACGAGTACAGCGAATGTTGACTTTGATAAAGGGTCTGGATGAGAAAGCCAAGAAAGTGTTCTTCGCCTTCCAGGCGCGACAATTGAACCTGAGGACGGCGATGAACATCTATTTGCAAGCGTGTGAGGATTATAACGTGAGTTGAATGATAAATTGCTCTGTATTGTCTACAGAATTTCTAATGTGATATTCAGGGTGGCGTCATGGAAAAAGACGAAGATCGGATCAAGGCGCAGTTGACGCGCGTGATCGACACTTTGGCAAAATCATTGCCAGATGCGTCTCGAGCATCGGCAGATCTCTGGAAGTTTGCAAAGGCTCACGACAGGAGAAATTACCAACTCATTCGATTTGCCATGGCTGCTGTTAGCGACTACCGTACGGTCACAAAAGCAATCAAGGAGCTAGCGAGGAGGATACAGAGCGGAAATACCCCATCCATTCTGGACACACTCACTCCGTTCCTGTACAGGTCTAGTTCTCTCGTTTTTAATCGCAGCCATATTTCTGCGATCATGGAGTTTTCGAGAACGGATGAGAAGGGCTTGGCCAATACTGCACACGAGATGCTGAAGGAGATATCCTCTCGCAATCCCGAAGTCCTTGAGGCCCAGGTTCAAGAGATGTGCAAAGATCTGGAAGCGCAAGCACCAAGCGCAAATTCCACTGACGATGCTAGCGCTGAAGAAATTCTCAAGGCCTGCTCTGGTTTTGCCAAAAAGCTCCCCTCGAAGCTTCCGAAAGAAAGACGGTTCCTGCAGGCGCTGACAAACTACGCCCTCTACAGCTCTTCTACTCGTGCGGCGAAGCATGCGGTGTCTATCATCATGGCTATCGCGGACAAAAAGGAGATGTATGCAAAGGATCTAGTGCAGAAGTGCGTCAAGGATTGGAAGTATGGTTCTGATCATTTCCTCACGCGACTGGCCACCATCGCTCAGCTGAATCGGCTCGCACCGAGGGAGACAGAGGCGGAGAGTGACGCCATTGTCTCAATTGCTGTCGATCAGATCCTGCTCACGAACCGGTCCAAGCGACCAGAATCCGGGTATAAGTGGTCAGAAGAAGTGGACGAGGAAACAATAGCGAAGGAATGGGCGCTCAAGATCATCGTCAATCGGCTTCGTGGCAAAGATGATTCAGATGAGGACTTCGGCTCTCAAGCAGAGCCAGTCTACAGTACCCTGAACAAGTTGGTGGCGGGCGAAGGGGAACTCTCGAAGAAAAAGGACACTCCAGAGACCCAGAAACCTCGGCTTCGCCTTCATGCGGCCAAGCTGCTGGTCAAACTCTGCGCGTCACGTTCTATTTGTGACCAGTTGCTGAGTCCGAACGATTTCAACTCATTATCACTGGTAGCCCAAGATAGCCTCTTACCAGTAAGGGCAGGGTTCATTGATATATTGAGGAAGAAGTTATCACAAAACACTCATTTGAGTGTCCGTTGGTACACGATTCCGTGTCTTCTTGCTTTCGAACCAAGCCCCAGTCTCAAAGAAAGTACTCTCACCTGGCTACGTTCCCGTGCGATCTTTTTCTCCCGACAGACTCAAGCCAATGGGAAGAGGAGTGAGCAACAGACCGTGATGGAGGCCATGTTTGCTCGTCTGCTCTCTCTACTAGCTTATCATCCGGACTATCCGCCCTCGAATGAGGACAAGGAGACCTGGATGGCTGAGCTTGCAGACTTCGCTCGATATATACTCTTCTACCTTTCTGCAATTGCGAATGAGAATAATCTGTCTTTGATCTTCCACATTGCGCAGCGCGTCAAGCAGACTAAAGATGGCATTACCAAGTCTGATGAAATTACCACGCGTCTTCACACCCTTTCTGATCTTGCTCAGGCGACCATTCGCCGCTTCGCGGACATTTATTCACAGCAACATAAAATTGGCGGCGCGAGCGGTACCGCCAGCATTCTCCAGACGTATCCAGGAAAAATGAGGTTGCCGAGCTCGCTGTTTGCCCCCATGTCAAGCCATCAAGAAGCACAAGATGTTGCAGAGAAGAACTTCCTTCCTGAAGACATTGACGATATGCTTGACGATATTGTCCGATCTTGGATGCGACCCAAGAAGACGTCTCAGGTGGCGAACCAGGGGAAGAAGAGGAAGAGTGAGCCTTCTGAGACGAATGGGGATTCCCATGCTACCAAGAAACCCCGGAAGCCAAGGGCCTTGCCTATCCGGAAGTCATCGTCGGCGGGTGGTAATGCGAAGATGGCGAAGAAAAAGAAGAACGATGACGATGAATGGGGATCTGACTATGGAGGGGACGAGAACGTGTCGTCGGGTGCTCGAAGACGGAGCAGCAGAAGCGTGAGAAAAGATGTCAGCTATGTTGATCGCGATAGTGATGAGGACGATCTCGAGATGGAGGAATGGGACCAAGAGAATGAAGCAGAAAACCAAGACGAAGACGAGAATGGGGAGGAGGAGCAAGATCAAAATGACACGGGTGACGAGGCAGAGAAACAAGAGTTGGATGATGAGAAGAATGGCGATCAGGATGCGGAAATGGAGGATGTTGACGAAACGTCATCACCGTCCAGGAAGGCGAAGAGCGCATCAACACGGAAGACTCAGTCGAATAAGGGTAAATCTGGCGCCGAGAAACCGGCGAAGACGGGGACTGTCCCTGTGCGACGATCGAGCCGACGTGGATAATTTCGTTGTCGATATGGTTTTTCGAGTTTTCGATGTTGTGTGACTTTGTATGAGTCCTCGCGCTTCAAACTATATCCTTGCTGGTGAATGTGAATGTGAATTTTCAATGCTCATGTCCTGTCTCAGTTGTTGTCATCTACTGACGGCTTTTAAAAAAAATACCCATGTGCCATGTTTCGTTAGTTTTATGATGCGGGCTTGAATGTTATGTATTTCGTTGCAAGTTGCTTTGACACCTGAGTTTCGCTGCTACTTAAGTTGTGGAGGAGTTGCAGATTGATTTAAGTTCTTCCATTTCAATTCAGTGCTTTCCAATGATGCTTTTCAAGTCTCTTGCTGGTGAATTCCTATACCTATGTATATAGGTAATTCAATGTATGTACTGTACATTCGTGCGAGTTGAAGTCCTTCCCACCGTTTTCACTTAGGAGATTGTAATGGCATGAGATCACTGACCGTAGGGAAATAGAATATATCTACCTCGAAGACATTGCTGCATGTACAGTACATTTGTACGGTATATACAATGCATATCTAGGAGCGAAGTGTTTATTAACTGAATAAATAGGTTGGTTTAGGGTAGGAGGTACCTACCCATCTAGGAAGGTAAAAAGGTACCTGCCTAAGGTAAACCGTAAGTCGGGGAGTTACCTGATGAGGTTTAGTGATCATGTGATGTAGCTAGCCGTTTGGGTTAGGCGCTGTACTCGCCGCTTTTAAACCGTCTGCCTCCCGGTTTAATAATCCCTCTCCAACGTCCCCATTTTTCCTCCAGTTTGCTACTAAACAAAGCATTTCCCTGCAAGGTGCAAGCAGCTGCTGCCCTGGGGGTTTGGCTATATAAGGTGGTGCGGGCAGTCTTTTTTGTCTCACAACACGGCTCACAAGGATACCTACAATCTACGGTCTTCGCACAATTATATACTTAGCTATACGGTCTCCACATAAATTGATTTTTATGTAGGATGGGGAAAGCCACTAATAATAGAAGCGCCACAAACCATCAGGTATTTTCTCTTCAACTATAAAGAGTGGGAAGAACACTGAACTAAAATTTATAATAGGATGATGGCATGGATATCTTATACCCAGGAGCAAGATTATAATGCAATAATTAGCAACAGGATAATCAGTCGACCAAGAGAAAAGACGAGCACCAAAGATAGACGTCGTTATGGCAGTCATTATTTTGATTTGCTGTTAAGATAGGACGACTCAGTAGACGTATGCTTCATCTCCTCCGGATAATCCTCAGCTCGTCCTCACTATCTGAATCACCCCGGCCTTCACGAGCCCTTTTCTGGCCTGGTCTGGCAGACCTTTTTGGTTTTCCCCGAATCCACTCTTCGAAGATCTTCTTGACACCATACAAATCCCATTCCTTGTTCCCGGACTTGAGGAGCCTGCGCCATTCGTCCGGGTACATAACGAGCGACGCCGAACTGTACAGCGTCCAGGACGGTCCACTGAACCCAATGAGCCACGCGTTGAGCTCGTGGTCGACGAGAATGTGTTCCGGCAGAACATGATTCCAGACCATGTCGTTCGAGTGCAGGACGTTGATCATGTCCTTGACTTGTCCTTCCCACTTTGCATGCATGTGTTTCATGCCGCGGATCTCATCATTCTCGAGGCTTCGAAGCCCGAATGGGAGCCAGTCTTGTAACATGCCAATCACCCTTTTTCCATCGCTGGATACGACAATGCCGTAGAGTTTGGGCACTCGAAGGTCAGCGTGCAAGCCTAATTCGGCGATGCGGTGCAGGACGGTGATTTCCCGTATGAACGACGCGGCAGAAGGGTCATCATTACTATTGATTGGCTTGAAGAATTTGTTCTCGCCGTCCAGTGTTCGGACGAGTCGGGGAATATGGCATGTGTTATGGTAGTTGACAACGTAGCGACCGTCTAGGATCTCTTCTCGTGGGACTGGCGTAGATGGGATCGAGATCTCCGCTGCAGATACAAGCTTCACCTGCCCGAGCAGACCATCATCCCCAGGGCAGAGATGGGAATTGTGCGGAATGGAACCGTTCTGTCTTCCTCGGGAACCTCTGGCATATCGTCGGTAACGAGCGATGCGGAAAGCAGTTTGTCATTGCCATCGCGAGGACCGAGTTTGATGAGATGGAGGTCCGGAAAGGCGAACTGTTCGAGCGTAATAATTGACTCTTCTCCCTTTTCACATGGCGACGGTGCCAACTCTTGAATCAAAGGGATGCAAGCCTGAACGATCCATTCACAGAACTTATTGTAGTTTTCCCTATTCTTGAGAAAACTTCTTTTGCTGGGCCGTCTGATCAGCTCGTCATCCATGACAAATTTGGAGACGCGTCGCCTGTACTCTGTTTCCAGACGCGTGCCACGGACGGCTTCATCTTCCAGGTCGAGGGTGATGATGAAGATTTTGCAGTTGCAATGGATGGTTATCTTGGTGAAGTCGCTGCCGACGAAGCTTCCCACTATTCTGTAGGGTGGTAGTTTAGGTGTGGTTGATGGTGCCATGATCGATGGTGATGAGAGTGCTGAGCTGGGTGGCTGCTTTGGTCGATAAATCGATGTGATATCACTATCTAATGGGTTCAGAAGCTATTACTGATTGAAACATTGAAATCAAGAGAATAGAATGAATTGATGCTCGAATGCTCATAATTACGTTGCTAAGCACGAGTTCTGGTGTTGCTGATTGATAGAAGGATCTACATTCAAAACAGAACATCCCTTTTACGCGTTCAACGCGTTATTTTAGTCTTTTTAGCTCCCATCATGCCTGAGGCACAGTCATCTGCGCAGAGTTCAGTGCAAACAGTCGCTCATCTAATTTTCCAGGAAAGCGATCGAGAAAAAGGGCCTTGCATCACCACTCATGCTCGATTTTAAATGGGCAATCTTTAACCAATTCTTCGGGACCAAACTGTCACGTGGACTATACGAAGTACAGAGTGGATAAGGAACGAAGCTAGTCCAAGAACGGCAGGAACATCCGATTCCCAAAACGGGAAACTAACTACCAACAACACACAGTATCACCACGTCTATGTACTGTACATACATACCTACATAAAATCTTTAAGATACCTACCTAATTTTTGGATGTCTGATCGATCATCAAGTTTCCGTCTAACAAGGTAATAGTGCAGTGATGTTATCTTATGTCCGCCAGCCGGCTTCTCGGAGGATCTTGCCAAGCCAGCCCAGCCCCAGCCCTAAACCCCGAGCCCTATCCTATCCCATTCTATATGCCCTGGTGACCTAGTCACCTCCCGACTTCACCCGATCTGGGATCATGCGGCGAAGTGATGGATGGGCACTGTAGGCAAGGGAAAAAAAATTGAGAATTTGGTACTAACTAGAAGAGCAAGAAAACATATGGAAGTGGGATACTGACTTCGTACCGATCAGGAGTCTTCCTACTCAAAAGTTAGTGAAGTCAAGCCCGGAATTTGACTGCCTCGATCCTTGTGTATATTTATTTAGGTAGGTACATCGGTCTGATAGATATATATATCCAGGATAACTACATGTACCTAGGTACTGTATATAATATGTGTATAGCTTCTGTTATAAATATAAATCCACACCTAGCGTACGATTTCAATTCGAGTTATGCTATGCTTCCTCCTTTTTTCTAAAGAATTCCCCTGCACACAGCGCTCCTTATCCTGAAAGTATCAAACTTCCCTTCCCCCTCGAAGGGCACTGACTTTACCGTCAGTGTTACATTACGTCTATCAGAAACTTGTCACGTTCCTGGTTGTTCGTTTCTTCCTGGAGTCCATGATCATGACAATGACAAACAATGACACGTGTACCTGCAGGGCCTTGCCAGCTCACTCGATTGCTGGGATGTGATGCATCATACGAGCTTCTAGAATATCTATATCTCTATCTATCTATACAGTAGTATCAAATCTCTCTGGAGAGAGAGAGAGAGAGAGACTTTTCATCAGTGGCAGTTTTAGGCGCCCAGAACCACAGAAAAAAAATTAAGCGCCCGATTACTTATCTATATTAATATTATAAAATTGGGAATTAACAACGAGCCAGAAAATATCGTCGCGCAGTACAGTGCATAAAATCTCGATGGAGTGGAGGACAACACGCCTCCATGTTTGTTTATCTACAGGGGTTGATATCAGAGTTTTCACTGTTGCGCGGTGAAAGCACAACAACGTCAGGTAATATAATAGTGAAGACACGTTATCAGTGAACTAATGAGATCTGCATTCACTTCTGACTGCCTTACGCGGTGATTATTATTACAGAATTATTACTCTGTAATAGCAGACAGAATTCTCGTTTCCTTTTCTTTTCACACCGCTCAGTAAATTTATTTACCTCGACCTCATAGAAGTACGGAGTAAATGAATTTGATATTTACGCGTAACGACAGCATGCAAAACATGACCATATGGAACCGAACCAAGACAAATCGTGAATGATTTCCTATTTCAGGCCTTCTCACAATTCAAGAAGCTAGACGGACAAAAAGCGTAAAGGAAAAAAAAACCATCATCAGACTCACCAACATACAGATGACCAACAAGGAATGGGAATCAAGCGATTATGAACAGAGGATCTCTATGTTTTTTCCTCTCATATGTACGCAACAAATAATACGGCCCAAGACACGGTGAGCCAAGAAAAAAAACATATGACCAGCCCTTGTTTCCTCTTTCCACCGCTCCCAGGAGAAAAAAGAAGATCAAATACGACAGATCAGAAAGAAATCAAGAAGTCGTAGCATTGGCTCTTGTTCTCGCGAGCCTCTCTTCTACACGTTCCTTGTGCTGCCGATTTCTCAGATGTACCTCGAAATTTTCGACTGTCATTCCAGGGCCTGGCGTGTAAAGCTTTCCAGGACAGTCGTGACATCGGATGCGAGGGAGATACTGGTACTTCAACTTCTGCCCCGGCTGTGTGGCATTGGCATTCGCAACGGGCATCATGGTGGTAGTATCCACAGCAGAGTAGCGCATCACACCTTCAAAAGAGTCGTTGGGGTACGATCGTTTCAGCTGCTCAAGACCAGACACGAGCCAACTCGGGGGAGGTGGCTATTTCCAATGTCAGCATTTCAATTCTCAATGTCTCTGTATGTGGCGAAGCAAGCAAAGAGGAAATGCGGTCATCAACTTACCCCTGGAACCCCAGGCTGGGGAGGATGAGGAGCATCAATGGCCCCGATCTGCTGAGCTGGGGTCTGCGATTGTGGAGTGGCGCTGGTGCTGGAAGATCGTGTATGACTGGGCGCTCCGCTTGACTGAGGCTGAGTCTGCGGAGGGGGCATTGCGCTTTGTGTTGGAGTTTGCACTTGAGGTGTACTACTCTGTGACGCCGGCGCAGGGGCTGGAAGACTGGGCGTCGAGGGTGGCTTCTTGTTCTTCAGGTCTTTAAGGAACTGCCGGAATCGGTCCCGTGAGATCTTGAGTTTCACAATGAGCTTGTCTGGCTCATCCAGACTCTCTTCTCGGTAATCACGCCGTCGGGCAGACACTCGGGTCTCATGGTGATGCGACGGCTCCGGAGTGGCCGAGTGGCCAAGATTCGAACGCAAAGCAGCTTGAGCGGCAGACGCCGCTCCTCTCATGCCTCTTGTACGAGCAGTACCTTGAGCCAGATGAGAACCGATCGCTGGAGAACCCACGGAAGACTCTTCACTATCCGAGAGGTCTGAGTCTTCGATACCATCCCGTTGTCCAGCAGCTGAGCGTCTACTCCGGCCTGTACCTGACCGTTTGAACAAGTGAGACTCCTCTATTGACGATGCCGAATTGGGTATCACCGAGGATACGATCATCGTTCGGATGGTTCGCTGACGGTCCTTGAGGTCAGGCAGAGCTGGCCCACCGCGCCGGTTGACGGAGCGCTTCTGACGTCGTTGCTCTCGCGATATCGAAACTTCGGTTCGCTCAAGCTCGGCCTCGTTGAGTTCGTACAGATACGGAGTGAATTCTTTTGCAGCCTGGAAGGGTCGGAAGGTTGAGGGCAACGGTGAAGGTAAGAAAGCAGCTTTGAGATCTGGATCCTCAATCGGACGTCCATCAAAGGGATGGGAAAGGATGTAGAGGGACCTCGTAAACAGTTGTATCTGTTCACGGATCGAGTGCGCAATGGCGGTGGTAAACTCGCCCGAAAGTGACAGATCCCTGGTCATCTGCTGCGCAAACTCCTCCGGGGAGTTGTAGGGGTTATTAATTTCCCACTCAAACTGATCGACCAGCGTATGCTGGCCAATGGTGATGTTGAGCTTAATTAATATGCGCATTTCATCATTCTTGTATGCATGGTATGGTAGATGAGGATCCAAGGGATCCTCTTCCATGTAAACGTGGGGGTAATAATCGCTTAATTGTTCCTGGATGCTCTGAGAAATCTGCCGGACGAGGGGTGCACACGACTCTACGGGGAGCCCCAAGTCTTCCACAAGCTTTTCCGCAAACAGGTCTGGAGATATAACGCGGTCATGGAGGTTCCAGGTGAACGTGTCCCGGATCTTCACTTTGTCCCAGTCGATATCCAAGCGAATGGGAACGAGGTCTTCCAACTGCTCATTCTGGGCCTTCATGTCTTTGCGAGATATTCGCAATTCGCGCGTCTTTCTTCCACCAGGACGCCGCCGGTTTGACGGATACAGCAATTGCGGGTGCTGGTTTCTGAGGTCTGTTCGTGCATTGCCAAAGCCTTCGTAGCCGACACCGTAGAGGGCGGCTGGGTTCATCTGAGTCTCCCGTCGCAGCGCCAGATAATAGTCTCTCTCGGCACGTTTTTGCTGTAAGATCTCCTGGCTTGGATTGTGAGAAGCAGCGAGGGCCGCATGCTGGAACTCGCGGTGGACATATTGTTCGAGGAGGATCTTGTCGGCTGGTGTTTCTCTGACACGGACAGGGGGCTCTTCCGGAGAAGAAGAGCTGATGACAGAGCCAGAACGAGACCGTTTCCGGCCCGCAGTCATGCCGTTGGTGCCATTCGCAGGTGGCGAGTTGGGTGAGTGGTCACTTTCCGAGGCGTGATGCTGGCTTTCCGTGGAGGCAACCCCCGACGCCGCGAGGACAGCTTTTGCATTTTGTTTCCCCTCCGCAATCATATCCGGCGTGGATCCATTGGTTTCCCGGTCTGGCAGCGCGTCGGAAGCTTCGCCCCCGAAGCCTGCATCTGGGCCCGACAACAGCGAGCCATTCTGAGTAGCAGCGTCTGGCTGAGGGAGGCCGGAAGGGAACTCAGACTGCGACAGCTCGCCTTCCGCGACCTCTGGGGACGGCATATTTGACAGCTGAAAGGAGTAGCGGAGAGGTACCTATCGCCCACGCGATACACGCTGAGAGCGACACTCGACGCCGACGGAAAGGACAACGGCCAAGGGCTATGAGCGCATCATTGACAGGACCTGCGGTCGACAGCAACAAGCTGGTCAGCCGGACTGCAGACGACGGCAGCAAGGTGCGATGCAGGGTCGCAGGGTGAAGCTTGACATGAGGGTCTGTCGTCGCGACAAGCGACCATCGCGGACACCCGACTGCCGGAGATGAAGAGGCGCGTCGCAGACACAATCACAGGGGACCAGGGGATAGGGGGCCAGACGGAGGAGGAGGAGAACAGGGTGGAGAGCACATACCAAGGCCGAGAGCACAACACGCCAGCCAGCGGCAGGCGGTCTTTGTCAGGGTCGGGGAGAGACAGAGGGTCGTTCCAGGCAGGACGAGTGAGTGGATGGGTCTGGTCGGGTCGGAGAAACGCGCAGGCTTGCCAAGCGCCCGGGAGTGAGACGACAGACGGACACAGCGCAGGCGACGGGCGCACCGGGATTCCGGGCCGGCCTGGGGGCTCAACAAGGCAGAGACTGAAACGGACAATTGTCGGGACTGGCCTGAGTCGCTGGATCGAGCGCTGGCAGGCGTGGCTTCGTGGTGCGTCACCGGGGCTGATGGGCTCTGGTTGGTTTGCTGGATTCTGGAAGAGAGGAGAAAGAGAAGAGCCGCGGGCGCGCGACGAGAACAAAACGTGACAAAGCCGGGCGGAACGGTCTTTCGCCGCTTCCGCGTACGGCCGGCAGCCCAGCACCGCGAGGCATGGCGCTGGGAATGAGGATGCACGGCGCGCAACACAGCAGACGACCAGCTGCGATCAAGCATCTGAGACGATTCTTCTGGGAGAAATCGTCCTGGCTATCCTGGAGGCTGTCGCGCAGTCGATCGGCCCAATGTTACCTGTATTGACGCTGTATCCATACCGTATCCGTACTAATCCGACCCGCTTAGCCCGATGTGGGTGTCACGTGACGCGTTCCGGCCGGATGCCTGGCCGATGACCGTTTGATGATGATGAACAGACAGGAACAGCAGTTGATGCAATAATGTCAGTGGCTATCGTCTTAATATATTGATCTACTACTCTTGACAGGCACGACTCGTACTGTGGACTCATCTTGGCCCCACAGCGCCTCCGTTCTAATACAGTCTTCCATGCCCGCAGATTTGCATCACCTAGCTTCTACTACTAATTACTTCATACTTCGAGCCCTTGCTCTGTCCGGTCTTATCGCAGAGCGCTTGTGGCAGCCTGCATCTTAGACGTGAATTGAAAACACTGCTGCGCTGTGATCGTCTGCCTTGTATTCCTTACGGACTGCGTGCGGTCACCTCAGGTCAACACAACATCTACCACGACCGCCCGGTGGTCAGAGTTGAAGACGCCGTCATCGAAGCGGTTAGGTAGGACGGCG
The DNA here is from genome assembly GCF_000968595.1 of Rasamsonia emersonii CBS 393.64. NCBI lineage: Eukaryota > Fungi > Ascomycota > Eurotiomycetes > Eurotiales > Trichocomaceae > Rasamsonia > Rasamsonia emersonii. The sequence continues at coordinate 71,835 of NW_013563281.1, forward strand.
TAACCCTGCAGACCCCATGGGATGGCTGCGTTCTGCGGCTGGCCTGAAGAGTTGATGGCTCCAGGCTTGTCTGCAGGTCCCAGGAGGATGTAGTCTATGCGGCTGGGGGGTTCTCCATCGTACCCGAACCCAGTGTAGGTATTCTCGTTGCCATAGTGTTCTGCGGCATCAACCAGTTTCTGGGCATCGACCAGGGACGAATTCGTGGCTGTGAGCACCTGGTAGGCCTCTTGGGTCTCGTTGCTGTTCAGATCGCCCGACAGGAACACCCCCGATATGCTTCCTCCATATTCTCCCGTGAGATAATCATTGATCTTGCGGAGGATAATGTGGGCTGCTTCGAATCGCGATCGTGATCCCTGGTCGTCAAGGTGGGTATTTAGTGCCAGTACCGTTTTGGAACTCGCACGGTGCGTGAAAACACCAATGGTGACAATGCGAATCGACGCTGCGTCCCAGCTTTTGGATGGTTTCTCTGGGGTTTCCGAGAGCCACACCGTCTCCCAGTGTCGGAGCTTCCAGATGGCTGGGCGATAGAAGATGGGCGAGTATTCTCCTTTCTCGTGGCCGTCGTCCCTTCCGACACCTATATACTGCCATTGCGAGTCGGGAGAGGCTGGGGAACCTTTGTTCAATCCCGATAGGATGTCTACCAGCTGGACATGGAGAACCTCTTGAAGGCAGATAAATGACTCTAGGTTATGCTGCGTATTGAACCGCAGTTCATTGATCAATCGCTGTTTTCGTTCCGCCCAGGGTTTCTCCCCCTTGAAGGGGGCGGATGTTGCGTAGCGGATGTTATGGGTTAGGATCCGGATAGGCAGTTCTGCTCTTGATCTCATTGCGATCCACTGGTTCAGCTGGAGCTCTCCGGACGCGAGACTCGCGGGTATTAGGCAGAAGAGGAGCAGGATCCCATGGAAGAATCCCATCCACGGTCCCGTCATTGGAGAGACTGTCTTCAGCAGCCGTGCAAGGGATGCGATCACTGCTGCTGCTCGGCAGCCCGCCAATAAAGCGGATAGCTGTAGCTTCTCAGATCCAGGCGATTCGACGCCCTGATGATCAGCCGCGCAGTCGAGTCCTGACGCAGATGATGATGGTTCGAAGTGGTTGGCATGAGCCGCGGACAGGGCCCAAGCAATGACGTTGATGCCGCTGTCTGCTGCGGGCGTTCGGGCGGCGCGACGCATTGGACGAGGATCATGCCCCACCGTCCGCCACACACACAACGCTCGCAACCCCGCCAGCTCAATTAAAGTGTGCACACGACCTGACGGTGCTTGTGAGGTCCGAATAATACGACTTCGCCTTTATCGTCTGTGTGACGCCTCTCTTGTCCTAGTGTCTTCTTCGCGATCTCCGTGACTTGACTCCTCGCATCGCTGCGAGGCCCTTGACGCAATGACTGAGTCCAACGAGGTCGGTAAGTGTACTACGCGTTAATGTTTTGAGAAAAGAGAAAAAAAAAAGGCTACGTACCGCGTAGAGAAGACTTCCAACACTGTCGAGAGTGTGTTCCATTGCTCGCGGTTCTTGCCGCGATTTTTGTAGAATCCTCAATATATGTCCTTTGCGTTCGTTCGTGTCTGACAATTGGCCATCTTATTCTAGACTACACACTCAACAACCCCGATACCCTCACCAAATACAAGACTGCTGCGCAGATCTCCCACAAAGTTCTCGAGGCTGTCACAGGTAGGAGAAGTACAATCTCGGCTGTACGGGAGAGGAATTGCTGACATGGATGTTGTCAGGATGGTGTCTTGAGGGAACCAAGATCATTGAGATCTGCCAGAAGGGCGACCAGCTTCTCGAAGAAGAAATTGCCAAGGTCTATAAAGGAAAGAAGATAGCGAAGGGTAAATTCCACCGTTGTGCATTGAACGTTTCTCGTGTAAAGCAAAAGAAAAAGCAAAAGGAAAAAGACAGTACAGCATTGACGTGAAATCTTTCTCAGGTATCTCTCATCCCACCACCGTTTCACCAAGTTCCTTCGTGACTCCGTACACTCCCCTGGTCTCCGATACGGAGGAGGCCAACACGACTCTCAAGGCTGGCGAGGTTGTCAAGATCCAACTGGGCGCACAGATTGATGGATTTGGCACTATTGTTTGTGACTCGATCATCGTTCCCGGAAAGGACACGCCCCAGGATGTGGTGACAGGGCGTGAGGCGGATCTCATCCTTGCGACGTACTATGCCAACGAGCTTCTCCTGAGACTCATGGTCCCTCCGGGCCTTCTGGCTTCTGGGACGGAAGAAGAGAAGAAGAAGGCTGCTGCGGAGAAACCTCCGACGCAGGCCAAGATCTCCTCTCTCATTGAGAAGGTGGCCAAGGCATATGACTGCAATGTCATCGAGAACACCACAAGTTGGCTGTTCGAACGCAATGAAATCGAGGGCAAGAAGAAGATCATTCTCTCCCCCAGTGGCGGTGTCAAGGGAGAGGGCTCCCCTGAAGTTGGAGAGGTCTGGGGCGTCGAGGTTGGCCTCAGTCTTGGTTCTGGCAAAGTAAAGACGCTGGAGAACCGTCCCACGCTGCACCGTCGCACAACCACAACCTATCTCCTCAAGCGCCCGAGCTCGAGGCAGACCCTCTCGGAGATTGTAAAGAAGTTTGGAACTTTCCCCTTCAGCTTGCGTCAATTGGACGATGAGAAAGCCGGCAAGGTTGGTTTGGTCGAGTGCGTCCGCGGTGGTGTTGTCCGGCAGTATGAACCTACTGGTGATTCGGACGGCGCTCCAGTTGCTCGCTTGTTGACCACCATCGGTAAGTGTCTCCCTGGACTGTCCACGAATGTGTATTGCTTGCCATTCACGAGGAGTTATCTTTGCCCCTGGCTAACCATCTGGACAGCCATCACAAAGAACGGAATTACTAGGCTGGCAGCACCGCCTACTCTAGATCTTTCTAAATTCAAGTCCGACAAGAAGATTGAAGACGAAGAGATCTTGAAGATCCTTGAACAACCGTTGGCCAGATCGACTGGCTCCAAGGGTAAGAACAAGAAGAAGAAGAAGAAGCCGAAGAAGGCCACGCAACAGCAGCAACAGGAGAACGAGGAGGAGGAGGAGTCTAGTGATGAAGAGTAGAGGCTTTCTGATCTCTCCGTCTGCCCTCTTGCAGTTGATATCTTCTCTAAGATGTAAGATCTCCTTCTGTTGCCCTGAACTTCAAGGGCAGAAGCTGCACCGGCAGGCTGCAGAAAGGGGATTAGGTCTTTATCTTCAAGAAAGGAAACTCAGGGGTGTCTTGGCTGCTGTTGGTGATGCCGTATCAGGCATCGTGGATTCAAGCAGTCTTGTCAGAGACATTGACATCCTGCACCGTAAATAACAAGAGCATAAAGAATAAGAGAAGCGTTACAAAAAGGAGGAGAAGTAAATTAAGACTTGCTAAGCCCTTTTCTAGTTGTAGACCCTGATTTTCTTTTTCGTTGCCATGGCAAATCTTGACGCGGCTCAACGTCTTGACTTCTGTCCTGATGATGGCCTGCTCTACGACTACGTATCTACCTAGGTAGGCTGATATTAGGGCTCCGAAAAGCGACGGGATCTTTTTTCCAGTAAAGAAAAGAGGAACTTAACCATCTACAGTTTCCTTTTCTATCATATCAGCTTCCTAAAGTGTTAAGGGGTCTTCATAGGCAGTATAATCCTTAGGAGCCTGGAAAACATCGTTCACTTTCCGGGTCTCGACGCAGCATTCACTTCTCCCCCGACACCCTCCGCTCACTTCACTTCACCACGCGACCTCTTGTTTACCATTCACTCTCGAAAAACTCGCTTAGCCTCTGTGAATCCACGCAGTGAATGAACGCGTCCCCTTAGGCAACAGTCCTCCCTCTCTGCCACGCTATAAATTCTCCCCCCCTCGACCTCGCTCTTTGTTTCTTACACACAACATCCAGTCTCTCACTTACACCCAGACTCGATACCAGTGTCTCTGACTCTTCAGACTCTTCGTGATATCTCTACCATCATTCATTCTACTGCTTCTGTTCGTCATCGAACTGCTTCTACTCATCGTCAAACTTCTTCAACTCCTTCTTCTGAGATCTACGTGCAAAAGCATAGTGGCAGCTCCAGCTCTGAAAACTTTTCAGGCAAAACAAGTCGCGTCACGCGTGCTCAAATCTCGCCTGCACTGTTTATCTCTTGACCCCTCTCTTGCTTCTTTCAGCTTTCAACTTGGTCATCCTCACTCTCTTCCTCCAAACATCATCACACTTCCCTTCTTTCAACCTTTGATATCCTCTTCAAACATCCTCGTACGACGCCAGTCTGGTAAGTCTTGACATCTTTCTGGTCAAGTCATCTCCTAACGACTCTAATAGTTCTTTCGACTTGGTCATCCTTACCAAACATCATCGTCTTTCGTACTCCCGAGAGACACTTGTTGAAATCTCACTTCTATCCTCTTAACTGTTGTACGACAACAGTCTGGTAAGTCTCCACAGCTCTCCATTAAAACCAGCCATCTCCTAACGACTCCACTAGATTTTTCAGCTTGATTATCCTTCTACTTTCTTGCTGCAAACATCGCTGTGCAACAGCATCTTGGTGAGTCCCCTTTCAACAAACCTCGTCATCCTTTTCACTTGTTTCGAATATCGTGGCACAATCTCGGATCCTGACAGCTTTCCAGAAAAGAACTGCCGAGTCAGTTAACGACACGGCTCTACTTCTTTCTGAACCTTGTCATCATCCTTACTCTCCGTTGCTTCGATTACCAAGCAACACCAGTTGAGCTACACGCGTCGAAATTTCACTTGCAATCTTCATCTCCTGACATTGCTTCAAGCAAAGCGAGTCACGTCAGGATCATCAACATTCAATCTCACTTGTC